>NC_037689.1:10469948-10497653 GCF_003255815.1 Theropithecus gelada | reverse complement strand
TTTTTAAGACAGGGTTTCACTCCCGTCACCCAGGCTGGAGTGCAGTGGCGCGATCTTAGCTCACTACAACCTCCGCGTCCTGGGCTCAAGCGATCCTCCTGTCACAACCTCCCGAGTAGCTGGGACTGCAAGCGCCCGCCACCATACCCAGCTAATTTTTGTAGTTTTAGTAGAGACAGGGTTTCACCATGTTGGCCAGGCTGGTCTTGAACTCCTGGCCTCAAGTGATCCACCTGCCTCGGCCTCCCTAAGTGCTGGGATTACAGGCGTAAGCCACCGCGCCTGGCCCTACACCACTTTTAAAAGTCGTGTTTCTTCTCTTTTTTATAATGTACTTCTGATTTCTAGGGAATGATTCGCAAACTCACCCCTGACGCTATGTCCCTTAGACACTATCCTTCCATATACAAAAAGTGCCATTAACGAGTGGGTAGAACTCGAGGGGTGGAGCCTCCGTCCTTGGGCCTGAAGCGAATGTCCCTCAATGCGCCTGCGAGACTCCCACGCCCTGGGAAGGATGTCTATCGATTCGCTCTGGGCTCGGCAGCTCTTTCTGATAGCAGGCAGCCATCTTGCTTGGAGCCTGAGAAAGGGAGGAGAGACAGAAGGAACCGGCGACAGTGGTCTCAGGGCCGCTCCGGGGGGCCTCAAGAACCGGAGGCAGCCCCGGAGGTGGTTCCCGATCCCGGGCTATGCTCTTGGACCTGAGAAGGGAAGGCGGAGGGCGGCGGGGACAGGATGGATGGGGAATGTCAAGCAAGGAATGCTAGGCGGGGGAGGGGCGTTGCTATGGCGACTGGGGAGGGGCGGTGTCTGTTCTGAATCGCTGTGTGTCACCCCGGCGCTGCCCAGGAAGGGCAGGGCTGGGGTGATGACCATGGTAACAGCCGGGTGGGAGTTCGTGACATCTCCGGCGCGGAGGGACTCGATGTCTATGGCAGTGGTCGCCTGGCGGACGGGACGGAACTAGATCCCTTCGCTCGGGACGCTCACATTCCAGGCCCTTGTCCTGCAGGCTCCCGCGGGCGGACACGCCAGAGGAGGAGGCCGGGGAATGGCCGCGGTGTGGCAGCAAGTCTTAGCAGTGGACGCGAGGTGAGGCGTGGGGTCGAAGCCCATGGGAGCAGAACTTACTGTGGTGCATGCGCAATGGCGATAAGTGAGGCTGGGCGGAGAACTTGCCTTAATGCGGCTGCGTGGGCATGCCGGAGGTGAGCATGCGCAGTAGCGGGGGCGGGCACGCCCGCGGTGAGTTGGCTGGGCCGGAGAGGAGTCTAAACAGCAAGCCGGGAAAGTGTGGTCAGATATAGGCATGCGCAACGACGCTGCCTGTGAGAGGGAGGTGGGGCTCAGGCTAGTGACATCCTATCCCCTATGGGTGTCCCCTGGACTTTTTTTTTTTTTACATCATCACTTCCCCATTCTGACCCCATCACCTCCCAACGCTGACCCCCTTAATGTCATTCTGACTTCTGTCGCCCTGGTATACCGACCCCAATTATTGTCTGCACTGACTCAGTCACCCCGTATGGACCCCAGCAGGGCAGCAGACTGACACTGTTGTCTGCAAACTGACCTCATGACCATGCTCATTATTACTGCAGACTCACTCCCACTGCAGGACCAAGAGGTCCCCCGTCACCACTGCTAGTCATTCTAACCACCCAGGCCCCAGTCACTGCCACACACCTCACTCTCCTGCCCTATCTCCCGAGCTGATTGATTCCCTCTGTCCTGTGCCTGCTGCCTGCCCTGCATCCTGACCCTGCAGGTACAACGCGTACCGCACACCAACGTTTCCACAGTTTCGGACGCAGTATATCCGCCGGCGCAGCCAGCTGCTGCGGGAGAATGCCAAGGCTGGGCACCCCCCAGCGCTGCGTCGGCAGTACCTGAGGCTTCGGGGGCAGCTGCTGGGCCAGCGCTACGGACCCCTCTCCGAGCCAGGCAGTGCTCGTGCCTATAGCAACAGCATCGTCCGCAGTAGCCGCACTACCCTTGACCGCATGGAGGTGAGCTCCTGGCCACATTCACCCCCTGGGCATACCCTGCCTACACACATTCACTCCACTGACTTTCATCAAGCACCTGCTCTTTGCTGGGCACTGTTCTGCATCAGCAGAGGACAAAAATAGAATATGCCAAGTAAATCAACAAACAGACAATAAACTTGGTAAACAGGTCAGTAAACATATAGCAAGCCCTGTCTTGAGTATCTGCTGAGCAGGGGGAGGGCAGGAACAGCAGAACTCATGAGGAAGCCACTGTACAAGCGGGCAGCAGTGGTGGTGGTAGGGGGCACGGTGAGAAGTGATCTGGCTCTAGGTAGATTTTCAGGGCTCCACACCTCAAAGGTTCTCGAGTTTTTTGCAGGATGCACCCACCCTGACCCTTTCCATTTGCAGGACTTTGAGGATGATCCTCGGGCCCTGGGGGCCCGTGGGCACCGTCGTTCTGTCAGCCGAGGCTCCTACCAGCTGCAGGCACAGATGAACCGTGCTGTCTATGAGGACAGGTATGCACAGAGGCAACCAAGGCTGGGGGTGGGTTGCGAGGAGGAGAGGGGCCCTGGGGCAATGGCAGACTGAACACTTTTGCATCTACCTCCTGTCACCCCTCACTTCCTATTGGGGCCCAGGCCCCCTGGCAGCGTGGTGCCCACGTCAGCGGCAGAGGCAAGTCGGGCCATGGCCGGGGACACATCACTGAGCGAGAACTATGCCTTTGCGGGCATGTACCATGTTTTTGACCAGCACGTGGATGAGGCAGGTGAGCCAGTGGGTGGCGGGTTCCATCACCAAGAATTTGCCCAAACTGTGACAACCAACCAAGGCATCCTTTTCTGAATCCAAGGCCCCTGGCACACCTCCAAAGGAGGAATGACCATCCGTAAAGCCTTTTGCAGACTGAAAATCCCTCTGCAAAGTGGTCTGCAGAGTCTCAGTGCTTCGTCTATTGGAAAGGGCCTCAGAAGCCTAAGAGAGCCCTTTGCAGCAGGCTGCCTGGGTTCCTGAGTCACTTGGAAGAGTTCAAAGCCTTTGCTGATGATAAATCCCCTTGCAGAGGGCAGAGTGGGCTACAGTGTCAAGGGTTTTGCAAACTGCCAAGAACTTGATTATAAAGTGTTCGCTAAGACAGGAACTTTCTCACATTGCAGAAGACTTGCAATCTGCAAAGGAGCTGCTAAGACTTAGGGAGTTTTGGCAGAGAGTCTTCTGGGGTTACAGTTCCCTTTGTCAGCCAAGGAAAGCCCTTTGCTGAGGCCACTGTGCCTCATGCCGTGGGGCCCCAGCCCCTGGCACACACGTCAGAGCCTTTTAGAGAGAAAAGTGCCCAATGAGTGTGCAGACTCCCACTAATGGCTTCTTGGCATTGCAGTCCCAAGGGTGCGCTTCGCGAATGATGACCGGCACCGCCTGGCCTGCTGCTCACTCGACGGCAGCATCTCCCTGTGCCAGCTGGTGCCCGCCCCACCCACAGTGCTTCGTGTGCTACGGGGCCACACCCGTGGTGTCTCTGACTTCGCCTGGTCCCTCTCCAATGACATCCTCGTGTCCACCTCACTGGATGCCACCATGCGCATCTGGGCCTCTGAGGATGGCCGCTGCATCCGGGAGATCCCTGACCCTGATGGCGCTGAACTGCTCTGCTGCACCTTCCAGCCCGTCAACAACAACCTCACCGTGGTCAGGCTCCGGGACACCCACTCATCAAGGGCTGATGGGCTGGGTCAGGAAGGCCATCTGAGGGATTCAGAGTATAAGGAGGGACAGCCAGGGGGGCCTAGGATCCCCCCGCACCCACCCAATCTCGTCACAGCAGTCCTAGTGTGGTCAGACTTAAAAGGGAAGCAAATCAGAAGACAGGGGAGTGGGCCGGGCGTGGTGGCTCACGCCTGTAATCCCAGCACTTTGGGAGGCTGAGGCGGGTGGATCACGAGGTCAGGAGATCGAGACCATCCTGGCTAACACAGTGAAACCCCGTTTCTGCTAAAAATACAAAAACTTAGCCGGGTGTGGTGACGGGCGCCTGTAGTCCCAGCTACTCGGGAGGCTGAGGCAGGAGAATGGCATGAACCTGGGAGGTAGAGCTTGCAGTGAGCCGAGCTGGCGCCACTGGGTGACAGAGCGAGACTCCGTCTCAGAAAAAAAAAAAAAAAGGGGGAGTGCCATTCTTGGTCTGGGATGGCCTTGCTGTGGTATACTCCAGGGAGCACTGGCCAGGGGCAGGGTTCTGGCTCTGGGGCCCCTTTGGTCCCATCAGCTGCAGTCCTACAGTTTTCCAGCTGCAGGGGCTACCTCTTTCCAGGAGCAGGATGATGAGGCTGAGCCTTGTCTGGTCTGTCAGTAGCCCCACCATGTCAGACTCCAGGGTAGATTGGTCAGAGAGCAGGGGAAGGACATTAGAAAGTCTGGTGTAACCCGGAGTGGGGTGGGGTGAACTGCAGAGGAACCAACTAAGGGTGAGCTTGTGAGCCGGGATTCTCCCCACATCAGCAGCAGCCCCACAAGTTCCAGAAAGGAGCAGCCAGGGAGCAGGGGAAAGCTGGGATCACAGGCCTAGATGGGCCCTGTGGTTCTCACACTGTGGGAGGACCAACCAAGGAGCAGCATGATGGCTCTGAAGGCCCTTTAGTCCCATAGGCAGGTGGCCTACTCTGGGCAGATTGCAAAAGGGGCTGGCTAGGGAGGTGGATTCATGCCTGGTCACCTTGTCTACCTGCCACAGCCGCACTGTGAATAGACTCAGGGACTAGCCAGTCGCATCAACAGCAGCCCCATTGTGGTCAGACTCAAGGAGGGCCTGGCTGGGAGCAGGATGATGGTCTGTGCATTCTCCCCACAGGTGGGGAACGCCAAGCACAACGTGCATGTCATGAACATCTCCACGGGCAAGAAAGTGAAGGGGGGCTCCAGCAAGCTGACGGGCCGTGTCCTTGCTCTGTCCTTTGATGCCCCTGGCCGGCTGCTCTGGGCGGGTGATGACCGGGGCAGTGTCTTCTCTTTCCTCTTCGACATGGCCACGGGTAGGCAGACAGCAGGCCTGCATCTGAGTGCTCGCCCTCCAGCCCTTCCAGGGCACAGCCCTCACCCTCGCCTTTGCCTTCCCTCCCTCTGCTGCTGCAGGGAAGCTGACCAAAGCCAAGCGTCTGGTGGTGCATGAGGGGAGCCCTGTGACCAGCATCTCAGCCCGGTCCTGGGTCAGCCGCGAGGCCCGGGATCCCTCACTGCTCATCAATGCTTGCCTCAACAAGCTGCTGCTCTACAGGTGGGTCCCCCATCAGGGCCTCCTGGAGATGGAGGGCCTGCCTCCTCCAGCACACTGGGACAGTAGCTCATCTCCTCTATCAGGTTAATTTAATTGAGGGAGCAGTAGTAGCAGTTAACAGTAATAGCAATAGTGAGCGCGTTTACAGCAATCACTGCAGCCAGGCCCGTTCGAAGCAGTTTCCACGTATCACCATATTGAATCCTTGCACCGACCTGTGAGGTAGGTGCCGTTATTATTTCCATTTTGCAGGCGAGCAAACTGAAGCATAAAATAGATTAGGGCTACCTAAAGCAGAGGCCTGTTTTCCTTTCTTTTTTCTTTTATTGTTTCTGTTTTTGTTTTTGCGGGGGGCAATTTGGGGGTTACTGTCCCCACTCACATCTGTCATGTTGCCCAAATGCAGTTCTCAGCCTGGGCCACATATTGAAATGACCTGAAGAGCTTCAAAAACTCTTGCCCAGGCCCCTCTGCAGGCCAGTAATTTCAGAAGCTTTGGGATGGGCCTGGGCATTGGTAGATTGAGAAATTCCCTAAGCGATATCTAGCCAGGCCTGAAAACCACTGCCTAAGAGGATGCTTTTTATTCTACCCCTTTATTTCTCCCTCCTTTTTAAACAATTTCTATATATACTTAAATTTTTTAAAATTTAAGTGTACCCTTAAGTTTGTACCCATTTCCCACAGCCTCTCCTTTCTTCCTCCTGCCACCTCTGGCCTCCTTCTGCCACAGTAAAGCCCATTAACGATCCACATCTTTCCACATATCCTTGTCTGTCTACAAATCCTAGGCGTGTACACATATCCGCGTGTGTTTTTGTTTGTGAGACAGGGTTTTGCTGTTACCCAGATTGGAGTGCAGTGGCATGATCATGGCTCACTGCAACCTCCAATTCCTGGGCTCATGCGATTCTCCCACCTCAGCCTAAGTAGCTGAGATTACAGGCACACGCCACCATGCTCGGCCAACTTTTTTAATCTATTTTTTGTAGAGATGAGGTTTTGCTGTGTTACCCAGTCTGGTCTCGAACTCATGGCCTCAAGTGATCCGCGCACTTTGGCCTCCCAAAGTGCTGGGATTACAGGCGTGAGCCACCTTGCCTAGCTCCCACCACAGTTTTGAAGGAAAGACATTTTAAAGAAATGGCCTTTTCCGGCCAGGCACAGTGGCTCACGCTTGTAATCTCAGCACTTTGGGAGGCCAAGGCGGGTGGATCACCTGAGGTCAGGAGTCTGAGACCAGCCTGGCCAACATGGCAAATCCCCTTCTGTACTAAAAATACAAAAATTAGCTGAGCTTGGTGGCAGGTGCCTATAATCTCAGCTACTCGGGAGGCTGAGGCTGGAGAATTGCTTGAACTTGGGAGGCGGAGGTTGCAATGAGCTGAGATGGTGCCACTGCACTCCAGCCTGGATGACAGAGCCAGACTCCATCTCTTAAAAAAGAAAGAAAAAAGAAATAGCCTTTCCTACATTTCAAGTTTCTCACCATGCGATGCCTTGTGGCAACCCCCCAGGTCACCTGTGGGGACTGTGGTTTATTCTAAGGGCTGTGCAGTTTTCCACAGTGTGGGCGTACCATAGTGTGTTTATTTCCTCTCTTTGTGCCTGTCTTAACACCAGGATCTTTTTTTTTTTGGGTTTTTTTTTTTTTTTTTGAGACGGAGTCTCGCTCTGTCGCCCAGGCTGGAGTGCAGTGGCCGGATCTCAGCTCACTGCAAGCTCCGCCTCCCGGGTTCACGCCATTCTCCGGCCTCAGCCTCCCGAGTAGCTGGGACTACAGGCGCCCGCCACCTCGCCCGGCTAGTTTTTTGTATTTCTTAATAGAGACGGGGTTTCACCGTGTTAGCCAGGATGGTCTCGATCTCCTGACCTCGTGATCCGCCCGTCTCGGCCTCCCAAAGTGCTGGGATTACAGGCTTGAGCCACCGCGCCCGGCCAACACCAGGATCTTTTAGAGACCCTTAGAAAGAAAAGCTAGTGAATGAAACTGCAGAGGCTCCCATTTATACCAACAGAGATGGTTTCTGAACCATCAGTAACTCACACATCAGCCCCTATTTATAGTTTATGCAGTCATCTCAGAATTGGGTGTCATAAGCTGGGTGTGGTGTGTGCCTATAGGTAGTCCCAGCTACTCGGGAGGCTGAGGCGGGAGGATCACTTGAGCCTGGGAGGTTGAGGCTGCAGTGAGCCATGATCGCACCACTATACTCCAGCCTGGGTGACAGAGTGAGATCCTGTCTCAAAAACTAAAACAAAGGCCGGGCGCGGTGGCTCAAGCCTGTAATCCCAGCACTTTGGGAGGCCGAGACGGGCGGATCACGAGGTCAGGAGATCGAGACCATCCTGGCTGACACGGTGAAACCCCGTCTCTACTAAAAAATACAAAAAAAAAACTAGCCGGGCGAGGTGGCGGGCGCCTGTAGTCCCAGCTACTCGGGAGGCTGAGGCAGGAGAATGGCATGAACCCGGGAGGCGGAGCTTGCAGTGAGCCAAGATCACGCCACTGCACTCCAGCCTGGGCAGCAGAGCGAGACTCTGTCTCAAAAAAAAAAAAAAAAAAAACTAAAACAAAACGGGTTTCATGCACCTTGAAAAGAACTTAGGCACAGGGGTGGGGACATAGGCCCACAACTTGTCTCCCTGCTGGGGCTGTGTTTTGACCCGGTCTGTCCTCCTGTCAGGGTGGTAGACAACGAGGGGACCCTGCAGCTGAAGAGAAGCTTCCCCATCGAGCAGAGCTCACATCCTGTGCGCAGCATCTTCTGTCCCCTCATGTCGTTCCGCCAGGGGGCCTGCGTGGGTGAGTCCTGTAGGGACAGGGGATCTGGGTGACTGGGGAGGGGCAGGAGCCAGGGCTGGTGCCAACCTGGCTCAGACATCATGACACTCTGATGCCCTGACTTCCTGGGCCTCATGACCCCTCCTGCCCCAACAGCATCACTCTGGGACTCACAGCTCCAAACAGCTCAGAGAACTCACAGTTTGCACTTGGTCTCAGCCAAAAGGCCGAGAAGTGATGAAAACTCACACTTTGAACGCACTTCCCCCCAAACAGCCCAGAGACCTCGCACTCTGCACACAGTACCGAAACAGCCAGGCAACCTCCCATCTAGGGATGGGGCCCCCTCAAACCTCCCCAAGCCATGCTAGGACCTCACACCTCGGACATACACCCTTCAACACCTCAGACACCTCAGGGACTTCCCACCACGGGCACCCCAGGCGCCTCCCGATGGCCTCTCCCTCTCACCCCGACAGTGACGGGCAGTGAGGACATGTGCGTGCACTTCTTTGATGTGGAGCGGGCGGCCAAGGCTGCCGTCAACAAGCTGCAGGGCCACAGTGCACCTGTGCTTGATGTCAGCTTCAACTGCGACGAGAGCCTACTGGCCTCCAGTGACGCCAGCGGCATGGTCATCGTCTGGAGGCGGGAGCAGAAGTAGGGTCCTGTCAGCCCTGCTGCTGTCCTCCATCCCACCCCTCTTACTCCAGCCTCGTGTTGTAAATAAAGTTTCGGTGGTCGTGCTGAGGGCCAGCTCCCAACTCTGCCAGGGACGGGCAGGGCAGCGGGCAGCTCCAGGAACATGGTGGAACGGGGTTCATTGACTCATTCGTGCATTCATGCATCGACGGATTCATTCATTCCACAAGCATTGATTGAATGTCTGCTGGGTCACAGGCACCGCCTTAACTGTTTTACGCACTCATGCATTCGATAGACATTAGTGAGCCCCGACCGTGTGCCAGGAACTGTTCTGGGCACTGGGGATACTGCTCTGACCTAAACTGACAAATGCCTGCCCTCATTGGGCTTGCATCATAATGGAGACAGTAGACAAAAATACGGAACAGGCCAGCTAATGATGAGTGGTGTGAAGAAAATAAAGCAAGGATGGGAGACAGAGCTGCAGAAGTTGGGGGAGTGGGCTCTTTATGGTGACAGCATCAGGGAAGATGATCCTGACAGGGTGACTTTTTTGTTCTTGAGACAGGGTCTCACTCTGTCACCCAGGTTGGAATGCAGTGGCATGACCATAGCTCACTGCAGCCTCAATCTCCGGGACTCAAGTGGCCCTCACTTAAGCCTCCCAAGTAGCTGGGACTATGGGTGTGTGCCACCACATCCGGGTACTTTTTGTATTTTTAGTAGAGACGGGATCTCGCCATGTTGCCCAGGCTGGTCTTGAACTCCTGGGCTCAAGCGATCCACTCGCCTCAGCCTCCCAAAGTGCTGGGATTACAGGCGTGAACCACCACACCTGGCTCAGGGTGACATTTAAATAAAGACTGGAATGAAGTGAGTGGGAGTCATAGTGTAGGGGGAGAACATTCTAGGCAGAGAGAAAGCCAGCCTAAAGGCACTGAGGCTAGAGCGCTCCAGAAGGATCATTGTGTATGCCAGAGTCTTGCTGGACCAGAGTGTGACAGTAGATGAGGTCAGACAGGCCAGGTGCTTCGTGGGCCACAGTGAGGACTTTGGCTTTTTTTCTGAGTGGGGGTGACCAGAAGGTCTCAAGCAGAGGAGGGATATGATCTGACTTGGTCATAGAGGCTCCCTCTGGCTGCTGAAGGGAACAAATTGGGGGTGGGCGTAGAAGCAGGGGACCCAGCAGGAGACCCCTCTGAGCGCAGTGATGGGGACTTGCACCAGGGTAGTGACAGTGGAGGAGTTGGCAGGGAACGTTGGGTTGGACCCCCAGCGGGTTCACCATGTTAGGCTGCAGGACTCTGCTGCCTCCTCAGGGGGCGATATCCCCAGACTCCTCCACACAGCAGCCCTTGCCTGGACTCCACCTCTCTCTCTGCATAGTGTTGTTTCTTGAAAGCAGGGAGCAGACATGTTGGGTCCTGGAGCCCCAAGCTGGTGCAGGAGCAACTGGAAGTTAAGGCTGACCTGGGGCCTCCTGCTGTGTGGTGGAATCTCCATCCCTCAGACCACCCTTGTCTCCTCCCAGCCCCATTCAGGGTGCAAATTCCAGCCCTGGAACAGCTTAGAGACCAAAAAGTGATGTTAAGTATTTGAGGGGAGCCCCGAGAGAGGAGAAAAAGGTTTGAGTATTGATGGGGGTAAATAACCAAAATCGCTTATCAGTGGCCTGTGTCACCAGAAAATGTCAAAGTTACCTGAAGCAGCAAAGAGGCTCTTGCTCCATCCCCTCCCTTCCTCCTCAGCTCCATTTGTTGCCACATATGCGTTGACTGGAACTGCGACTGACATCTTGGGACCTTAGGGTCAGTCCACAGCTTGGTAGAGACTCCAGCTTGGTCCAGTGTTGCTGAGCTGCTGAACTCGCACCAACAGTCTTGTTGGAGGGAAATAATCTCCCGTTTGTTCAGTCCAGTTATTTGACAGTGTGGTTACTTTTACCCCAAGCATTTCTATCTGGCACTTCCATCTAATAGACCTCAGGGTACATGGTGGTGAGATAGGGACATCAGTGAGCTAGATTGTTCCCGTGGTAAAGGTCATGTATGTGTGTGTGTGTCATGGTCCCCAATACCAGTCCCAGGCCCAGTGATTTGCTAGGAGGACTTCCAAGACTCAGTATGTGGTTGTATTCATGGCTATGATTGATGTATTACAACAAAAAGATATAGAGCAAAATCAACAAAAAGAAATGGTGTGCAGGACCAACTCCCAGAGAGACCCAGTGACAAGTTTCCAGGGCTCCTCTCTCATTGGAGTCACAGAAGATGTGCTCGGTTCACAGTAATGGGTTGTGACAATACATGCGAAATGTTGCCAACCAAGGAAGCTCAATTAGAGACTCAGCACCCAGAAGTTTTTTGTTGTTGTTGTTGTTTTGTTTTGTTTTGTTTTGGGGGGCGGGTCTTGCTCTGATGCCCAGGCTGGAATGCAATGGCGTGATCTCGGCTCACTGCAGCCTCCACCTCCTGGGTTCAAGCGATCCTCGGGCCTCAGCTTCTCGAATAGCTGGGACTACAGGCGCACACCAGCAAGCCCAGCTAATTTTTGTATTTTTAGTAGGGATGGAGTTTCACCATGTTGGCCAGGCTGGTCTTGAACTCCTGACCTCAAGTGATCCTCCCACCTCAGCCTCCCAAACTGCTGGGATTACAGGCGTGAGCGCCTGGCTGATAATCAAGTTTTTACTGGGGTATGGTCACACAGGCACCCCCTGCCTGGCACCTACCCAAATCCCAGACTCCCAAAAGGAAAGCAGGGGCTCAGCATAAACCACCTTTTTAAATTATTATTATTGAGACGGAGTCTCGCTCTGTCGCCAGGCTGGAGTGCAGTGGTGCGATCTCGGCTTACTGCAACCTCTGCCTCCTGGGTTCAAGCAATTCTGCCTCAGCTTCCTGAGTAGCTGGGACTACAAGCGCGTGCCACCATGCCCGGTTAACTTTTGTATTTTTAGTAGAGACGGGGTTTCACCATATTGGCCAGGCTGGTCTCCATCTCTTGACCTTGTGATCCGCCCACCTCGACCTCCCAAAATACTGGGATTACAGGCGTGAGCCACTGCTCCCGGCCCACTTTTTAATACAAACAGCTTAGGTAGAGTAAGCCATTCTTTTTTATTTTTTATTTTTTTCTTTTTTTGAGACAGGGTCTCACTTTGTTGCCCAGGCTGGAGTGCAGTGGCTCAAACACGGTTCGCTGCAGCCTCAACCTCCCAGGCTCAAGCGGTCCTGCTGCTTCAGCCTCCAAAGTAGCTGGGACCACAGACATGCACCACCACAACCCCAGCTGATTTTTGTAGAGATGGGTTTCACCATGTTGCCCAGGCTGGTCTTGAACTCCTGGGCTCAAGTGATCCTCCCACCTTGGCCTCCCAAAGTGCTGGGATTACAGGTGTGAGCCACCACGCCCGGCCAGAGTGAGCCGTTCTTATCTCTTAGGGAATGGTGGGAACCCTCCTGGAATCTATGTTCCTAGACACCAGTCAAGGGCCAACCTTGAAGCAGGCCTTTCCAAAGATTGCAGTTGAGGCCTGCTCTGTTACTGTTTTTCTGCACAGTATGCAACACCACACAGATGCCCAGTTTCCACCAAGGTCTGTGGATGGCAAGATAATTTTGAGGAACCTCCTTTTTCGCTAACATTTTTCTTCTTTTGTTTACACTCTTCACATTCTCTATTGAGTCTAGATTCAAGATGATTGATCATGAATATTGTTGTGCATGATTTTGGGGGTCTCCTCTTTGTGAAATTTTGAGGTGGCAGATTTGACATTCTACTTTAAACTCATCTTGGTGGTACTTTTCTTGACTCACCACCTAAGGGGGAATAGATAATGCAGAAAGAATAAAAATAGTGTTATCAGTCGCATTTGGGCCTCGGTTAACTTGTCCAGCATCACTGGTTTCACATCAGATCTGAAGCTCTGTCAACCATTCCACTATCAATGCCACTCTGGTCTTGCCTCAAATCGAGGCTTTGATTAATTGTTCCCTGCCCTTTGTCTGACTTTGAACCTGTGTGTTTGTCAACTACTTCACCATCAAGAGCCTCTCTGGGCCAGGCGCGGTGGCTCATACCTGTAATCCCAGCACTTTAGGAGGCCAGGGCGGGCAGATCACGAGGTCAGGAGATCAAGACCATCCTGGCTGACACGGTGAAACCCCGTCTCTACTAAAAATACGAAAAAATTAGCAGGGCGTGGTGGCGGGCGTCTGTAGTCCCAGCTACTCAGGAGGCTGAGGTAGGAGAATCGCTTGAACCTGGGAGGCGGAGGTTGCAGTGAGCCGAGATCGTGCCACTCCACTCCAGCCTGGGCGACAGAGGGAGACTCCGTGTCAAAAACAAAAAAACAAAAAAAACAAAAAAAATGGCTGGGCGCAGTGGCTCACGCCTGTAATCCCAGCACTTTGGGAGGCCGAGGTGGTGGATCACGAGGTCAGGAGATCGAGACCATCCTGCCCAACATGGTGAAACCCCGTCTCTACTAAAAATGCAAAAATTAGCTGGATTTGGTGGCGTGTGCCTGTAATCCCAGCTACTCAGGAGGCTGAGGCACGAGAATAGCTTGAACCCAACAGGCGGAGGTTGCAGTGAGCCAAGATTGCGCCACTGCACTCCAGTCTGGTGACAGAGCGAGACTCGTCAAAAAAAAAAAAAAAAAAAAAAAGCCTCTCTGGTCTCAGAACAAAGCTGGGCCTTTGTTAACTGTTACCCCACTGGTGTACCACTGGTCAAATCTCAAACCAGGGCTACTGTATAATATTTCACTAGCAATTGACTTCTGATCTGACCTTGAACTGAACTTGGGCTTCTATTGACTACTGTATTTTGTGATCAGCGCCCTTTTGCTCCATTCCAACCTCGAGGACCCTCAGTCCTGACCTTGCATCTGGGCCTCTGTTAATTATTTCACCACCAATGCCCTTATGGTGTCAATTCCAATCTGCACTTCTGTATTAATGGTTGTACCACTGGTTGGGCACAGTGTCTCACGCCTGTAATCCTAACACTTTGGGTGGCCGAGGCAGGCAGGTCACCTGAGGTCGGGAGTTTGAGACCAGCGTGACCAACATGGAGAAGCACCATCTCTACTAAAAATACAAAATTAGCTGGGAGTGGTGGTGCATGCCTGTAATCTCAGCTACTCAGGAGGCTGAGGCACGAGAATAGCTTGAACCCAACAGGCGGAGGTTGCAGTGAGCCAAGATCGCGCCATTGCACCCCAGCCCTGGGCAACAAGAGCAAAACTCCGTCTCAAACCCCAAACGACAACAACAACAAAACAGTTGTACCATGAATGCCCATGGAGTCTACACTTAAGCCCAGGCCTCTGTTAACTAGTCTACTATCATTGACTCTTTGGTCTGACCTCAGACCTGGGCATCTCTCTTTTTTTTTTTTTTTTTTTTTTTTTGACATAGAGTCTTGCTCTGTTGCCCAGGCTGGAGTGCAGTGGTGCCATCTCGGCTCACTGCAAGCTCCGCCTCCCGGGTTCATGCCATTCTCTTGCCTCAACCTCCTGAGTAGCTGGGACTACAGGCGCCTGCCACCACACCTGGCTAATTTTTTTGTATTTTTTAGTAGAGACGGGGTTTCACTATGTTGGCCAGGATGGTCTCGATCTCCTGACCTTATGATCTGCCCGCCTTCGCCTCTCAAAGTGCTGGGATTACAGGCGTGAGCCACCGCACCCGGCCCTGGGCATCTCTTAATGTTTCTTTCACCAGCACCTATGACCTCAAACCCAGGTACTTTATTTATTTATTTTTATTTTTTATTTTTTTTAAGACAGAGTCTCGCTCTGTTGCCCAGGCTGGACTGCAGTGGCATGATCTCGGCTCACTGCAACCTCCTGCTCCTGGGTTCAAGCGATTCTCCTGCCTCAGTCTCCTGCGTAGCCAGGATTACAGGTGCCTGCCACCACGCCCAGCTAATTTTTGTATTTTTAGTAGAGATGGGGTTTCACCATGTTGGCCAGGCTGGTCTCAAACTCCTGACCTCAAGTGATCCTCCTGCTTTGGCTCCTAAAGTGCTGGGATTACAGGCATGAGCCACCGCACCCGGCTGACCTTCATTTGATGTTCTAGCTTAAAGGTCCTTCTGGTCTCAAATCAAACCTGGACCTCGGTTCACTTTTCATCCAACAGTGCCACATGGGTCATGCCTGGTCTTCTTTTTAACTGTTCAACCTTCAGTCTCTTCTCATCTGACTTTGAATATAGGCCATTTTGACTCACACCATCAATTGGTCTGATCTCAAATCTGGTCTCCTGTTAAGCATCAATGTTCTTCTGGCTGAACATGTTCTCAAAATCTGGGTTCTCTTTTCTTTTCTTTTTTTTTTTAGACGGAGTCTCGCTCTGTTGCCAGGGCTGGAGTGCAGTGGCGCGATCTCGGCTGACTGTAACCTCCGCCTCCCAGGTTCAAGCGATTCTCCTGCCTCAGCCTCCCGAGTAGCTGGGACTACAGGCACGTGCCACCACGCCCGGCTAATTTTTGTACTTTTAGTAGAGACAGGGTTTCACCATGTTGGCCAGGATGGTCTCAATCTCTTGACCTCATGCTCTGCCCGCCTCGGCCTCCCAAAGTGCTGGGATTATAGGCATGAGCCACCGCGCCTGGCCACCGGGTTCTCTTTTCTAGTCATTCCACATTCAATATCATCCTGGTCCCTAATCAGAGCTCTTCCACTATCCTTGCTCTCTAGTCTGTCTGATTCTTAACCAGGACTTACATTTCCTATTTCATATTTAAAGATCTACTGGTCTAGTTAGCCAACACAGCCATTTAACTATCCCCAAACCCTTCCTCTCCAAGCCTTCTCAAACCAGTCTTCTGTTAAATATACCACCAACTCCCATCTGGTTTGACCTTGAATCTGATCCTCTGATAACTGCTTCATCGCCAGTGTCCTGTGGATCTGTCATTGAAATTGTATAGTTATCTCTTCCAACACCAGTGCCCCTAGAGTGTGAACTCAAACCCCAGGCTCTGTTAAGTATTCTAGACTTGAGTCCACTCTGAACTGACCTCAAACCTAGATATTAATTTGATTGTCCTCATCCCTTTTTCTCTGGTCTGACCCTAAACCACGGTCTCTGTTAACTGTTATGCCTGGAATGTTCCTCTAGTCTGAGTTCAAGCATTTGCTAACTATCCCAATATCAAATCCCTCCTCTTTGTCTAGATATTTAACAGAATAATTAAAGCAGAACTATTTAAAAATCCTTGCCCCTCTTACTTGACCTCAAATCTGGGTGTCTTTATTCCATCATCAGTGCTTTTTCTGGTCTATTATTGAACTCTGTGTATTAATTCTCCTATCATTAATGTCCGCATCTGACTTTAAACTATGGTCTCTGTTCATTCTTCCGCTATAAATTCCTCTCTGGTAGTGTTGCCTTCCACACAGACCTCTGATAAAACTACCACTGTTAATGCCCCCTTAAACAAGGACTTTGGTTAGTGAGTTTACCATCAATACCCTCCTGTTTTATTTTATTTTTTTATTTTTATTGAGACAGAGTCTTGCTCTTGTCACCCAGGCTGGAGTGCAGTGGCACGATCTTGGCTTACTGAAACCTCTGCCTCCCGGGTTCAAGTGATTCTCCTGCCTCAGCCTCCTGAGTAGCTGGGATTACGGGTGCGTGCCACCACGCGTGGTTAACTTTTTTTTTTTTTTTTTTTTTTGAGACAGTCTCACTGTGTTGTCCAGGCTGGAGTGCAGTGGCACGATCTCAGCTTACTGCAACCTCTGCTTCCTGAGTTCAAGTGATTCTGCCCCCACCTCCCGAGTAACTGGTATTACAGGCATGCACCACCATGCCCAGCTAACTTTTGTATTTTTAGTAGAGACAGGGTTTTGCCATGTTGGCCAGGCTGGTCTCAAACTCCTGGACCTCAAGGGATCCGCCTGCCTCTACCTCCCAAAGTGCTGGGATTACAGGGGTGAGCTATCACGCCTGGCTGATACCTTCCTATTTATAAAGCACTGGCCCTGGCATGTGTTAACTAGTCCGTCACCCATGCCCTATTTTCTGACCTTGAACTTGGACCATTGTTTGTTTTTGAGACAGAGTTTCTTTTTCTTTTTTTTTTTTTTTTTTTTGTGATGGAGTCTTGCCCTGTCGCCCAGGCTGGAGTGCAGTGGCGCGATCTCAGGTCACTGCAATCTCTGCCTCTGGGGCTCAAGTGATTCTCCTGCCTCAGCCTCCCAAGTAGCTGGGACTACAGGCGAGCGCCACCAGGCCTGGCTAATTTTTTGTATTTTTAGTAGAGACAGGGTTTCACCATGTTGGCCAGGCTAGTCTGGAACTCCTGACCTCAGGTGATCTGTCCGCCTCAGCCTTCCAAAGTGCTGGGATTACAGACGTGAGGCACCGCGCCCGACTGGACCATTGTTAAGTGTCTCTATATCCATGCCTCTTCGGTTACACTTTAAACCTGGGCTTATGGCAAATACTTCAGCATTAGTGGCCTTCAGATCTGAACCCAAATATAGGAGATTAAATTACTGGACTTATAAGGGCTTCACAGTGGTCACTATTAAGGAAATGCAGACTGCAGTCCAGATATAATTGGGTGAGAGACTACAGTGTGGACAAGTGTCCACAGAAATAAATGTGAGTTCTAGTGGAGTCACAGACTAGGGTGTGGACACTCCTAGGATCTATACCTGACACTGTGTGACCCCAGGAATTTCTGCACCCTGCTCTGTGTGACACTAGAAGTAGTCATGTCCCAGTATGTATGTGGCCAGGAGTGTCCACATTCTAGTCTTTGTGGCCTGAGGATTGTTGGCATCCTGGTCCCTGAACCCGTAAGTTCACCCTCCAGTCTGTGTGACCCATAGGTGTCCAAATTCCTATTTGTGTGAACCCAGAAGTGTTCATATCACAGTCAATATGAGGATCTATACCTAGTGTGTCTGACCCCAGCATTTCCAAACTGCAGTCTATGTGACCCATGGGGTTCACATCCCAAGTATGCCTCCACCCTGCCTGTGTGACTCTCACAGCATCGAAACCCCTGTTTCTGTGATCTCAGAAGAGTTCACATTCCCATTCACAAAGGAGAGAATATATATTCTTTCATTTCTGCTGCTGATAATTAGAGAAATGTAGATTCAATTTTTTTTTTTTTTTTTTTTTTGAGATGGAGTCTAGCTCTATCGCCAGGCTAGAGTGCAATGGCATGATCTTGGCTCACTGCGACCTCTGCCTCCCGGGTTCCAGCGATTCTCCTGCCTCAGCCTCCCGAGTAGCTGGGATTACATGCACCCACCACCACATCCAGCTAATTTTTGTATTTTTCGTAGAGACAGGGTTTCACCATGTTGGTCAGGATGGTCTCAATCTCTTGACCTTGTGATCCACCCTCCTCGGCCTCCCAAAGTGCTGGGATTACAGGCGTGAGCCACCGCGCCTGGCCTCAACTGTATTTTTTTTTTTAACCTAAAGGTAATCACAAGTGGAATTAAAAACAGGGATAGGTTGGCACAGCAGCTCACGCCTGTAATCCTAGCAGTTTCGGAGGCTGAGGTGGGTAGATCACTTGAGGCCAGGAGTTTGAGACCAGCCTGGCCAACACAGTGAAACCTTGTCTCTACCAAAAAAATACAAAAATTAGCCAGATGTGGTGGCATGTGCCTGTAGTCCCAGCTACTCAGGAGGCTGAGGCAGGAGAATCACTTGAACCTGGGAGGCAGAGGCTATGGTGAGCTGAGATCGTGCTACTGCACTCCAGCCTGGGTGACAGAGTGAGACCTGTCTCAGGAAAAAAAAAAAAAAAATGACAAGGGCACTCAGACTGAATGAATATTCCAAGAAACAACCAAATGATATCTGAATCAATATGATTCAGAAAGTTTTTTAATGATGCATAAAAATGCATGAGAAAAGTAAAGAGAGAAAACAGCAGTTACAATAGAAGTTCAAGATAAAATTAAGGGAAAAAAGCATTAGACAGTCAAAGAGGACCCTTTTTATTGATGAAGGGCATGATCAACATTGAAAATACAAGTCATGAATTCCTGTATTCCATACAAGAGACCAAATCTTTAGCTAAAGGAATGGAAGAGAGCCAACTGAATCCTAGCCAAGCTCATGCATATGGCTGGATCAAATAAGCAGTCTTCACAGCAGACACTAAAAATTGAAATGGGCGTATCAATTAGGGTTAGTGGACAATAGAGGAAAAGCGAGGAAGTGGACACATGGTTTACCCATTTTCTCACCGTGGACCCAAGAAAGGATACTTGGTGACCTTGGGTGTTCTCTCTTGCAGTGAATATAAGTGGCTACAGTACGATGTTGAGCACTCTTATGAGACCTTGACATGACTATACTAAGTTCATTTTCAGGTGCTTATTCAAAGGGGAAGTCACTGATGGCAAATTCTAACTCACAGCCTCATCTGTATAGAAAAGATGTGCCGTGATCGTGCCACTGCACTCCAGCCTGGGCAACAGAGTGAGACCTTCTCTCTAAATAGTAACAGTAAGTTCCAAAACAAAACAAAACAACAACTTATAGTGGCCATAAGCTGAAGACCACAATGTAATCGTGGTTAGAAATTAGTACTCGAGGCCGGGCGTGGTGGCTCAAGCCTGTAATCCCAGCACTTTGGGAGGCCGAGGCGGGTGGATCACAAGGTCAGGAGATCGAGACTATCCTGGCTAACATGGTGAAACCCCGTCTCTACTAAAAATACAAAAAACTAGCCGGGCGCGGTAGCGGGCGCCTGTAGTCCCAGCTACTTGGGAGGCTGAGGCGGGAGAATGGCGTGAACCCGGGGGGCGGAGCTTGCAGTGAGCCGAGATCGCACCACTGCATTCCAGCCTGGGAGACACAGTGAGACTCCGTCTCAAAAAAAAAAAAAAAAAGAAAAAAAAAAAAGAAATTAGTACTCGATTATACAGAAGAAGCCATTAAGCCCCTCCTACCACAGCTAACTGAGGTTCTGGCTGGTGGCTCTGGGGCTTTGTCCTCCATCTGTCCATGGTGATGCTCTAGCATTACATAACAGGGTTGGTCTGGTCAGCTCTCAACACATCGACATAACTTACTCTTGCATCCGAGAGATTATTCAAGTGCCAAGTACCACCACTTTCTTCTTCTTCTTTTTTTTTCCCTTGAGACAGAATCTTGCTGTGTCATCCAGGCTAGAGTGCAGTGGCGCCATCTGGGCTCACTGCAACCTCAAGCTATTCTCGTGCCTCAGCCTCCCGAGTAGCTGGGACCACAGATGCACGGCACCACACCCAGCTAATTTTTGTATTTTTAGTAGAGACAGGTTTTGCCACATTGGTCAGGCTGGTCTCGAACTCCTGGCCTCAAGTGATCCACCCACCTTGGCCTCCCAAAGTGCTGGGATTACAGGTGTGAACCACCACACCCAGCCACTTTCAACTCTTCATTGTTGAGTTTTTCTAAGTTAAAACAACCTGCTTCTTGAGCTATGCTGCATATTACATGTTTCAGGAACTCCCCGCAGACTGATTTCCCAGCTCCGGAAACATGCAATCCATCTGTTATTCCCTTGGACTTTTTGCTTTCTTCATTTTAGAGATGGGGGAGGGTCTCACTATGCTGCCCAGGCTGGACTTGGCCTCCTGGGCTCAAGAGATCTTCTCGCCCTTGCCTCTCAAGTGGCTGGGACTACAGGTGTGAGCCACTATGCCCAGCTTTTTGATATATCGATTCCCTCAGAACCAGGTGGAAACATGTTCTGAATAAAAGCCAGTCCTGGGTTTTCTTGCTCTGCTCACCAGCTTGGTTGTGTTGGGCTGAGCCTTAGAGAACACAGTGCCAGAGACCTTCTCAGGGTCACTTCCTGTACCCTTGACTTTGAGCTGCAACCCTCTGGTTTTCTCAGGTGAGCTTTCTTGACTCTTTCCACTACTCTTCAGCTGATAAACAAAGTGACCATTCCACTCATGTGCTTTCCCCTGGGGTAACTCCTGGTGGATGCAGTCTTGGGACCCCTTAGTTTCACTGGGCAGTGTCACAGGGCAGGCTCTTTAGAAGCAGAATTTGAGCTGGAACTTGGGGCACAGGAGGTTTATCAGTTGATATAAAGGGAAGGAGGAGGAAGCAGGATTGGGCAGGGGGAGAGCTGAGTACAGATGCAAGCCGCACCGCACAAAGCCTTGGCCAGCCCAGCGGGGAGCTCTGGAGCAGGGATGGCGTGGCAGAGTGTTTTGGGGTAAAGGGCATGAGCTTGGGGAAGTGGTTCTCTGCAGACCCTGAAGGAGCTGACAGCTGGAGGCTGCCTGCCCACCGCACTCCCTGCAGCTGCACAGCGAGCCTTTCCTTGAACGGTGTCTCAGTGGTGCACGTTTTTTGTTGTTGTTGTTGTTTGTTTGCTTGCTTTTTTGAGACAGAATCTTGCTCTGTCACTCAGGCTAGAGTGTAGTGGCATGATCTTTGCTCATTGCAACCTCTGCCTCCCGGGTTAAAGCGATTCTCATGCCTCAGCCACCCAAGTAGCTGGAATTACAGGCATGCGCCACCACACATCTCCACTGTTTTTAGTAGAGATGGGGTTTCAGCATGTCGACCAGGCTGGTCTCAAACTCCCGATCTCAAGTGATCCGCCCGCCTCGGCCTCCCAAAGTGCTGGGATTCCAGGCGTGAGCCACCATGCACGGCCAGTGGTACACATCTTTGTCTCCCACTGTCAGGAAAGGTATGGGGAGGGACTGTGAAAAGAAATGGGTGGCCACTGGGTAAGTAACTGGGGACCCAGGGAAAATCCTGTTACTCCCATGACTCACCCACATGGTCCTGAGCCAGTCACTTTACCACTCTGTGCCTCAGTTTCCTCAAGACTCAGTTGAGGGTTGGGGAGTACATCCATTCATTCTTCTGACCTATATTGACTGAGTATCTCTATGTGCCAGGCACTGTGCCAAGTTATAACAGTCAACAAGGCACACAAAACCTCTGCCCTCAGGGAGCTGACATTGCCAAGAACCCCTCAGATCTATGCAGTGACCCAGAGTGAGGGCAGATGTTACCCTGGCCTTGCTTGCAATGATCGTGATGCACAGAGAGCACCGTGGCCTCACTGCATATTCAGACAGATGACAGCCTGACATGGAAGCTGAGGAAAGAATCAGTGGCATCCACATGGTAACAGGAAGGAGGGAGCCACTGTGGGTCCTTGAGCAGGAGCACAGAGATATCAGTGCAGCACTTCAGAAGAGCAATTCCAGTGGCAATCAATAGAAAAAGACCTTTTTACTGCATGTCACCCTGCCCCTTAGGTGAGTCAAATTAAGGCAAATAGACAGCCGAGGCCAGGCCACCCTGTCCCCTGTTATGTTTTTGGTTTTGGTTTGTTTATAGCTGAGTTATTCCCTAGTGGTGGCAGTGATGATTGGGAAATTGGCTTTCTGATCTGACCATTTGGTGACTTCTCGGAATCAATGAACGGATGTTGGCAGAGAACAGCGGGAGTCAGGCACGTTAGCCTGTGCCTCTCGAATCTCTTGCCCTGTGGTTAACTGTGTGAAAATGAGTCATTAAGCTCCCTCTGTGGCTGCAGTCGGACTCCTGGGATGAGGGAGTAATGTTTTCCCCTCTCTGGAGGGTGTCCAGACATTATTTTGTAATGTCACTTAAAGGAACTCAGTTCTGATTGGCTGATAGAGATACATAAGCATTTATACAAATCAAAATTAATTTTCCTAAAATTATAGGAAAATTAGGAAATCAAACTTTTTAAATGGCTGTCCTCTGTAGTCCAGGAAGAAATTGAACTTTCAATACTGTCAATGCACTAGACTTGAAAAAGATTCCTCCTTCAGAAACGAATTCAGAATCCAAGTTCTCATAATTAAGATAAATCTCTGGCAAATGACACTAGTTTAATTATTTGAGTTTAATAAAAACAGTATAGGACGGGCGCAGTGGCTCACGCCTGTAGTCCCAGCACTTTGGAAGGCCAAGGTGGGAGGATCCCTTGAGCGTGGGAGGATCCCTTGAGCCTGGGAGTTTGAGACCAACCTGGCCAACATGGCAAAACCCTGTCTCTACCAAAAATACAAAAATTAGCCAGTAGTGGTGGTGTGCGCCTGTAGTCCCAGCTCCTCGGGGGGCTGAGGTGGGAGGATGGTTTGAGCCTGGGAAGCAGAGGTTGCAGTGAGCTGAGATCATGCCATTGCACTCCAGCCTGGGTGACAGAGCCAGACCCTGTCTCAAAAACAAAACAAAACAACAACAAAAAACAATATTATGCTATTATTATGTAATTATCCTGTAATTATTATGGATGTTTTCTCTTTGATTTGTTAGTGTTAAGGATAATACAAGTGTGCATTTATCTGTTTAAGTTTGTGTTTTCCTAAATTGATGAAGGTTTACTGATCAAGTAAGCTACCACTTCTACATAATGTTGAAGATTACAAAAAATGTATCCTTGCATTTGACTAAAATAAATCATTAATCTAATAAGTTTATTTCAACGTAATTATGTTTTGTAGTATGTCATCTCGAAGATAACTTCCAAGATCTTTAGGTAATTGAAAATTCTGACTGATACTCAATGTACTTAATTAGTGGATATTCATTGGACGCCCAGATCATTTCTGAGTAAGGAAGAAAACAGAAACACTGATTACTAAGCACAATTTTAAATTTGTATAATTTCGCTGCTTCTTATTTTTAAATTTAATTCAATTTATTTTAATTGAGACAGGGTCTCATTCCGTCACCCAGGCTGGAATGCAGTGGTGTGAACACGGCTCACTGTGGCCTTGACCTCCCGGGCTCAAGCGATCCTCCCACCTCAGCCTCCCAAGTAGCTGGGACTACTGGTGCATGCCACCAAGCCCGGCTAGTTTTCGCTTTTTGTTTTTTGAGACAGGATTGCCCTCACTCCGGTTGCCCAGGCTGGAGTGCAGTGGCCTGATCTCGGCTCACTGCAGCCTCAAACTCCCAAGCTTAGGTGATTCTCCCACCTCAGCCTCCCAAGTAGCTGGGACAACAGGCACACACCACCACACCCAGCTAATTTGTGTTTTTGTTGTTGTTGTTGTTGTTGAGATGGAGTCTCACTCTGTCTTCCAGGCTAGAGTGCAGTGGCATAATCTCGGCTCACTGCAGCCTCCGCCTCCCGGGTTCACACTGTTCTCCTGCCTCAGCCTCCCGAGTAGCTGGGACTACAGGTGCCTGCCACCACACCTAGCTAATGTCTTTTTTGTTGTTGTATTTTTAGTAGAGACGGGGTTTCATTGTGTTAGCCAGGATGGTCTCGATCTCCTGACCTCGTGATCTGCCTGCCTTGGCCTCCCAAAGTGCTGGGATTACAGGCATGAGCCACTGCGCCCAGCCTACTTTGTGTATTTTTTTTTTTTTTTTTTTGAGAGAGGGTTTCACCATGTTGCCCAGGCTGGTCTCGAACTCCTGAACTCAAGCAGTCTTCTCGCCTCGGCCACCTGAAGTGCTGGAATTACAGGCCTGAGTCACTGCACCCAGCCATAATTTTTGTATTTTTTGTAGAGATGGGGTTTCGCCATGTTGCCCAGGCTGGTCTGGAACTCCCGAGCTCAAGCAATTCACCTGCCTCGGCCTCCCAAAGTGCTGGGATTACAGGTGTGGGCCACTGTGCCTGGCCTGCTGCTTATTTGTGTGTGCTACAGAGAGGCCCTCTTTTGGGGTCTATCAATCAACATGTCCATTTTTGCCACATCAAGATGTCATATAAGGGACGTGGGCCGTTCTAGGGAGCTGGTTTAGGTGTAGCGCTGAGCTTGGCTAGTTGATTAAAATGACATTTCACAATTGTCCACACCTCAGTGAAGTCAAAGCTAGTTCTGTTTAATCTCTTAGGGCTTATTAAAGACCCCAAAGAGCTTTGATTTATGTGGGTTATGGCTATTGATACTTATTGGGTTAGAAATTAAAACAGAAAATTGTCAATATTTATTGAGTCATAATAATAACAAATGCATTAACATGTTTAACATAAAGAATATCTTAGGGCTGGGTGCAGTGGCTCATGCCTGTAATCCCAGCACTTTGGGAGGCTGAGGTGGGAGGATCGCTTGAGGCTGCAGTCAGACTCCTCAGGTGAGTGAGCAATATTTTCCTGTCCCTGGAGGGTATCCGTAAATTATTTTGTGAAGTCACTTAAATTAAAGGAACTCTGTTCTGATTGGCTGATAGAGAGAAATAAGCACATATACAAATCAAATATTTCTAAAATTATAGGAAAATTAGAAAATCAAACTTTTTTTGATTTCATGGATAACATAGAGACCTTGTCTCTACTTTTAATTTTATTTAAAAGTAAAAAAAGTTGGGTGTGATGGGGCATGCCTGTAGTCCCAACTACGTGGGAGGCTGAGATGGGAGGATTGCTCAAGCCCAGGAGTTTGAGGCCACAGTGAGCTATGATGGTGCTACTGCACTCAAGCCTGGATGACAGAGCAAGACCTTGTCTCATAAAACAAAACAAAACAAAAACATATCTTGGTATTACTATGAAATTAGTTCTGACCTTTGGGCCCCTGACATCTGTCTTCAAGTAAAGTGTCAGTTTGTTCCATGATATGAAACTTGGAAAGTGAATGTTATTTGCCTTGGTTGATAACACCTGAGTTATGGAGGAAGCTATGCAATGTATTCGTGTCTTACGTTTCTTTCCTTGGCCTACAACATGCTTGGTGATTCTTTCTTTTTTTTTTCTTTTTCATTTTTGAGATGGAGTCTCGCTGCTCTGTCGCACAGGCTGGAGTGCAGTGGCGCAATCCCGGCTCACTGCAACTTCTGCCTCCTGAGTTCAAGCGATTCTCCTGCATCAGCCTCCCGAGTAGCTGGGACTACAGGCACACACCACCAGGCCCAGCTAATTTTTGTATTTTTTTTTTTTTTAGTAGAGGTGGGGTTTTACCATGTTGGCCACGCTGGTCTTGAACTCCTGACCTCAGGTAATCCACCCGCCTTGGCCTCCCAAAGTGCTGGGCTTATAAGCGTGAGCCACTGCTCCTGGCCTTGTGCCCAGCCTATTATGTCCTTAATTTTTTTTTTTTTTTGAGACAGAGTCTTGCTCTGTCGCCCAGGCTGGAATGCAGTGGCGCGATCTCGGCTCACTGCAACCTCTGCCTCCTGGGTTCAAGCAATTCTCCTGCCTCAGCTTCCTGAGTAGCTGGGACTACAGGCGCCTGCCACCACGCCCAGCTAACTTTTTGTACTTTTAGTAGAGATGGGGTTTCACCGTGTTAACCAGGATCGTCTTGATCTCCTGACCTCATGATCCGCCCGCCTCAGCCTCCCAAAGTGCTGGAATTACAGGCGTGAGTCACCGTGTCTGGCTCTATGTCCTTAATTTTTGAAGAAAAGAAATACAAAGAAAAAAATTTTCTCTCAAGTGATTTATAATCATGTTACTCTATCTGTATTTTTATGTTTTGTTGTCACTTTGGTCACCATTATTGTTTCTCAGGTACCTATAATACTGTCTTACTCAAGTGTATAAAACTCCTCTGAATTTTTCTTTTTTCTCTTTCTTTCTTTTTCTTTTTCTTTTTTTTTTTTTTTGAGATGGAGTTTCGCTCTTGTTACCCAGGCTGGAGTGCAATGGCGTGACCTCTGCTCACTGCATCCTCTGCCTCCTGGGTTCAAGTGATTCTCCTGCCTCAACCTCCCGAGTAGCTGGGATTACAGGCACCTGCCACCATGCCCAGCTAATTTTTGTGTTTTTAGCAGAGACGGGGTTTCACCATGTTGGCCAGGCTAGTCTCGAACTCCTGACCTCAGGTGATCTGCCCACCTCGGCCTCCCAAAGTGCTGGGATTGCAGGCATGAGCCACCACGCCTGGCCTTTTTTTTGAGA
Organism: Theropithecus gelada; assembly: GCF_003255815.1. Taxonomy (NCBI): domain Eukaryota; kingdom Metazoa; phylum Chordata; class Mammalia; order Primates; family Cercopithecidae; genus Theropithecus; species Theropithecus gelada. Next base: position 10,471,111 of record NC_037689.1, on the reverse strand, counting down.
GGGACTCTCTCTCTGGTGCCCAAGCTGGAGTGCAGTGGCACGATCTCGGCTCACTGCAACCTCCACTTCCTGGGCTCAAGCGATTCTCCCGCCTCAGCCTCCCGAGTAGCTGGGATTCCAGGCGTGTGCCACCACGCCCAGCTAATTTTTGTATTTTTAGTAGAGACGAGGTTTCACCATGTTGGCCAGGCTGGTCTCGAACTCCTGACCTTAGGTGATCTGCCCACCTCGGCCGCCCAAAGTGCTGGGATTACAGGTGTGAGCCACCTCACCTGGCCTAGTTTTTTACTTTTATCTTCCCAAAGCCAGACCTAAATATAGAAAAAAATAACTTTCATGATCTCCTTTGTACCTAAAACTATCTTTGACATTTCACACAGGGACCCTAGAAAATTACAAGGATCAGTTATTTCACTTTATTTAAAAAGGATGTTAGATACCGGGTGTGGTGGCTCATGTCTGTAAACACTTTGGAAGGCTGAGGCAGGCAGATCACATGAAGCCAGGAGTTCTTGCCAACATAGTGAAACTCTGTCTCTACTAAAAATACAAAAATTAGGCTGGGCATGGTGGCTCATGCCTGTAATCCCAGCACTTTGGGAGTGAGTCCGAGGCAGGCAGATCACTTGAGGTCAGGAGTTTGAGACCAGCCTGGCCAACATGGTGAAACTCCATCTCTACTAAAAATATGAAAATTAGCTGGGCATGGTGGTGCGTGCCTGTAGTCCCAGCTCCTCAGGAGGCAGAGGTGAGAGAATCTCTTGAACCTGGGAGATGGAGGCTGCAGTGAGTCAAGATCATGCCATTGCACTCCAGCCTGGGTGATAGAGTGAGACTCCGTCTCAAAAAAAAAGAAAAGGGGCCAGGTGCGGTGGCTCACGCCTGTAATCCCAGCACTCTGGGAGGCCGAGACGGGCGGATCACGAGGTCAGGAGATCGAGACCATCCTGGCTAACACGGTGAAACCCCGTCTCTACTAAAAATACAAAAAAATTAGCCGGGTGCGGTGGCAGGCGCCTGTAGTCCCAGCTACTTGGGAGGCTGAGGCAGGAGAATGGCGTGAACCCAGGAGGCGGAGCTTGCAGTGAGCCGAGATTGCGCCACTGCACTCCAGCCTGGGCAACAGAGCGAGACTCTGTCTCAAAAAAAAAAAAAAGAAAAGA
>NC_037689.1:10410421-10469848 GCF_003255815.1 Theropithecus gelada | reverse complement strand
AAAAAAAAAAAAAAAAAAAAAGAAAAGAAAAAAGAAAAAAAAAAAAAGATACGGAACATGGCCGGGTGCAGTGGTTCATGCCTGTAATCCCAGCATTTTGGGAGGCCAAAGCGGGTGGATCACTTGAAGTCAGAAGTTCGAGACCAACCTGGGCAACATGGGGAAACCTCGTCTCTACTAAAAATACAAAAATTATCTGGGTGTGGTGTTGGGCGCCTGTAATCCCAGCTACTCAGGAGACTGAGGCAGGAGAATCTCTTGAACCCAGGAGGCATAGGTTGCAGTGAGCCAAGATGGCGCCACTGCACTCCAGCCTGGGTGACAGCGAGACTCTGTCTCAAAAAAAGAAAACAAACAAACAAACAGAAAGTATATGCTTTATCGGAAGTCCCTGGAGATGTGTGCCCTTGCTTTTCATAATATGTTGCAACTTAGAGGAAACACTGAATGAAACTCTTATGAAATATTTCCTGGGCAGGGCGGTGGCTCATGCCTGTAATCCCAGCACTTTGGGAGGCCAAGGCAGGAAGATCACTTGAGCCCAGGAATTCAAGACAAGCCTGGGCAACACAGTGAGACCCCATCTCTACTAAAAATTAAAAAAAAAAAAAATTAAACGGGCATGGTGGCATGCACCTATACTCTCAGTTACTCAGGATGCTGAGGTGGGAGGACTGCTTGAGCCTCAGAGGTCATGACTGCAGTGAGCTCAGATTGCGCCATGGCAACAGAGCAAGACCCTGTCTCAAAAAAAAGAAAAAAGAAATATTTTCGTTGAGTTTTCCTGTACTCATCAGAGTCCTGGTGGTGCTTTCCTTGATGATATTAGACGACAGTGGTATAGAGTATTATTGGTCATCATAATTGGATATTACTGTAAATGCTTACTTGTTCACAGCCTTCTTTAATTTGAATCTGACATCTTCTCGGCCAGTGACGCTCAGTGCACATCAGACTTACCCATAAAGTTTTATTAAAATACAGATGTTTAGATTCTACTCCAAACTGAATCTCGTTATTTTATATTCTTGGTATATTATGTATGCTATGTCTCAGGATTATTATATACTATATACAAATTTTTTTTCTGGTTGGACGTGGTGCCTTACTTTGAGAGACCAAGGCGGGCGATGACTTGAGCCCAGGAGTTCGAGACCAGCCTGGGCAACATGGCAAGACCCAGTCTCTACAAAACAGTACAAAAAATTACCTGGGCATGATGGCACGTGCCTATAATCTCAGCTACTGGGGAGGCTGAGGTGGGAGGGTTGCTTGAGTCCATGAGGTCAAGGCTGCTGTGAGCTGTGATTGTACCACTGCACTCAAGCCTGGGCAACAGGGCAAAACCCTGTCTCTAAAAAAAAAATAAAAGTAAAAATAAAGATTTTTTTCTTCTATAAAAATGTGTTCATCCATATTTATAAATGAGAGGTAGCATTCACAGATGTCTTTGGAAATAAACTTTGGCTGGGTGCGGTGGCTCATGCCTGTAATCCCAGCACTTTGGGAGGCCAAGGCAGGTGGATCACCTGAGGTCAGGAGTTCAAGACCAGCCTGGCCAACATGGTGAAACCCCGTCTCTACTAAAAGTACAAAAATTAGCTGGGCATGGTGGCAGGTGCCTGTAATCCCAGCTACTCGGGAGCCTGAGGCACGAGAATCACTTGAACCCAAGAGGTAGGGTTGCAGTGGGCCAAGAGCATGCCACTGCACTCCAGCCTGGGAGACAGAGCAATACTCTGTCTCAAAAAGACGGGGCACGGCAGCTCATGCCTGTACAGTTTGGGAGGCTAAGGCGGGTGGATCACTTGAGGTCAGGAGTTCAAGACCAGCCTGGCCAACATGGCGAAACCCCATCTCTACTAAAAATACAAAAAAATTAGCCAGGCCTGGTGGCGCGCACCTGTAGTCCCAGCTACTCGGAGGCTGAGGGAGGAGAATTCCTTGAACCTGGGAGGCAGAGGTTACAGTGAGCTGAGATTGTGCTACTGCACTCCAGCCTGGGTGGTAGAGCAAGACTCCGTCTCAAAACATAAATAAATACAAATAATCATTATCTTTACAGACACTTTGTCTAAAAAAAAAAAATTAGGAATGACTTAAAACTGCAAACATTTTTATCTTACAGTTTCTATAGCTGTGGGATCTGGGTGTATCTTTGCTATTACTAATAGATAGTTCTGGCTCAGGGTCTCCCACGAGGTTGCATCTAGGGCTGCAGTCATCTGAAGGCTTGACTGGGGCTGGGGGTGTCTGCTCCCAAGAAGGTCCACTCACCTGGCTGATGGCTGGTGTTGGCTGTTGGCTGGGGTACTTCAGTTCTCCTCCATGTGGCCTCTCAATCTCCAGGGCCTAATTTTTTTCATATAGCCTTTCTAATTGATGGCTGGGCTCCAGTGAGAGAGAGAGAGAGAGAGGGATCTTTTTATAAACGAATCTCGGAGGTGGTATCTCATCATTTCTACCATATTCTATTTGTTTTGAGTCACAAAATCCAGACCATAATCAACGCGGGGGGCACAGACACCAGGATGGGGAATCAGGGACCATCTCAAAGGCTAACCACAGTACTGCCCCTAAAATGTATGGGGCCCCAGACAAGTATTTTGTGCAGGGACTCTGTCTATATAAACAATTTAAATACAAAATGTATTACAAGATCATGAGTCCATGAAGTATTGTGATTTATTGATGAAGATTTTAATTTATTTATTTTAGAGATGGGGTCTTGTTCTGTCACCCAAACTAAAATACAGTGGCGTGATCTCACCTCACTGCAGCCTCAAATTCCTGGGCTCAAATGATCTTCCCACCTTGACCTCCAGAGTAGCTAGAATTACAGGCGTGATGCCACTAGCCACTATGCTCAGCTAATTAAAAAAAATAATAATTGTTGTTTGTAGAGATAGTGTCTTGCTTTTTGGGGGTGAAGGTTTAGAACACTGTGTTGACCCATTGTGAAATGAAATAAATAAATAAATACAATAGAACAGTGTGTATGTCTGAGTGTGGTGGCTCATGCCCATAGTCCCAATTACTTGGGAGGCTGAAGTGGAAGGAACACTTGAGCCCAGGGTTGAGAAATGTTCAAGGCTGCAGTGAGCCATGATGGCACCACTGCATTTCAGCCTGTCTCTAAAAAGAAAAAATTTAAAATGAAATAATGCTATAGCTGTCATAAATTTTAAGTACTAATTAATAGAGTAGCAAGATGCAAAAAGTATAACCTCTAGGAAATGTAATAAATAAATGATAGAAATATACCAGAAGCAGGAGGCTTTAACTTACCTTTGTCAGCAAATGACAGCTCTAGTAGACAAAAGCAAAAATAGTATAATTAATAAAGCTATATCAAATTCTCTTTTCTTAAAACCATGAATACATCTTTTAGTCAGTCAGCGACTATGGAACATTAGTAATCACTGGCCATAATATTAGGCCACAAAGAAAAGTTTAGTAAATCCAAAAAGTAGAATGGATACAGACCACAGTCTTTGACCATAATGCAATAAATGTGGACTTTTTTTTTTTTTTTTTTTTTTTGAGACAGAGTCTCGCTCTGTCACCCAGGCTAGAGAGCAGTGGTGCGATCATGGCTCACTGCAGCCTTTGCCTCTTGGGCTCAAGTGATCCTCCTACCTCAGCCTCCTGGGAAGCTGGGACTACAGGCGCGAGCCACCATGCCCAGCTAACTTTTTGTATCTTTTTGTAGAGACAGAGTTTTGCCATGTTGCCCAGGCTGGTCTTGAACTCCTGAGCTCAAGCAATCTTCCTGCTTTGGACTCCCAAAGTACTGGGATTACAGGTGTGAGCCACCAGGTCTGGCCAAACTTGGATTTTTTAAAACAAAAATAAAAACAGAAAACTCCAATAGCTCGGGGAAAAAAGACTTAGCTCTCTCACCTTTTATAATATTCAGTGCTGTCAAGAGTATGAGGAAAACTGATAATATATAACAGGTGGCAGTATAAAATTCAACCAGCATTTTAGAAGAAGTTTCACAGTATTTCTCAAAGTTTTACATTTATATATGTTTTGATCCATGAATTTTTTTTTTTTTTTTTTTTTTGCTAGGAATTTGCTCTTTTTCTGTTTTTTTTTCTTTGTAAATTTACTTTAAAAAAATTAGCTGGCCGGGCGCGGTGGCTCACGCCTGTAATCCCTGCACTTTGGGAGGCCGAGGCGGGCGGATCACGAGGTCAGGAGATCGAGACCATCCTGGCTAACACGGTGAAACCCCGTCTCTACTAAAACACAAAAAATTAGCCGGGCGCGGTGGCGGGCGCCTGTAGTCCCAGCTACTTGGGAGGCTGAGGCAGGAGAATGGCGCGGACCCGGGAGGCGGAGCTTGCAGTGAGCCGAGATCGCGCCACTGCACTCCAGCCTGGGCGACAGAGTGAAGACTCCGCCTCAAAAAAAAAAAAAAAAAAAAAAAAAAAAAAAAAAAAAAAAAAAAAAAATTAGCTGTCTGCATATTTTTGATGGACGGGTAAACCAAAAATATACAAACAGCTATTTGTAAAGGGGTAAATAAAAAAGATAAAATGGTTTCTTATGGGTGGAGGAAAAGGGAAGAAGGTTGAGGAGACAGGGATAGAAGCTAGATTTATCTAAATATACATTATTATTATTATTATTATTATTATTTGAGACGGAGTCTCGCTCTGTTGCCCAGGCTGGAGTGCAGTGGCACAATCTCTGCTCACTACAAGCTCCGCCTCCTGGGTTCACGCCATTCTCCTGCCTCAGCCTCCCCAGTAGGTGGGACTACAGACGCCCGCCACCATGCCCGGCTAATTTTTTTGTATTTTTAGTAGAGACGGGGTTTCACCATGTTAGCCAGGATGGTCTCGATCTCCTGACCTCGTGATCCGCCCGCCTCGGCCTCCCGAAGTGCTGGGATTACAGGTGTGAGCCACCGTGCCTGGCACATATTATTATTATTTATCGTTTGAATATACCATACTATTATTGAGAACCATGCAAACACAATATTATTATATAATCATTATAATATAAAATTATATATTATTTAAAAACTGCATCATATCAAAAGGAAGTTATAGATTACTGGGGTCATATCAAGCAAAGTTTCAAAGGCTCCCATTGGCCAAAGATGGGGCAATTTGAGCATCAAAAAGAACAATAACTGCAATAGATCAAAATACATCTCCTAGCCCTCAGAGTACAATGATGCCACAAAATCTCCCTGGCCACCTTTGGAGGATGCTAGCGAACCAACTCATTCTGAAAACTGATAAAGAGAGACACAAAGTAACTGACTAGATAATTGATTAAATAATTATTATTTTTGAGATATGATCATGATTTACAGCTAACTTGTTAAAAGTTCTTATCATTTGGGCCGGGTGCAGTGGCTCATGCCCGTAATCTCAGCACTTTGGGAGGCTGAGGTGGGTGGTTCACAAGGTCAAGAGATCGAGACCATCCTGGCCAACATGGCAAAACCCCCATCTCTACTAAAAATGCAAAATTAAGTCGGCGTGGTAGTGGGCACCTGTAATCCCAGCTACTCAGGAGGCTGAGGCAGGAGAATCGCTTGAACCTGGGAGGTGGAGAGTGCAGTGAGCCGAGATTGCACCACTGCACTCCAGCCTGGCAACAGAGCGAGACTGTCTCAAAAAAAAACCAAAAAACAAAAAACAAAACAAAAAAAAAGTTCTTATCATTTACAGCAACATCTTGAGAGATTCATGGGTAAAATTATGTAATATCTGGGTTTTGCTTCAAAATAATCCAGTGGGGATGTGGGTAGAGGACATAAAAGAAACAAGATTGGCTGTAAATTGATCAGTATTGAACTAGATGATGACTACATGGAGATTTATTGTATTATTCTCTCTACTTTTTTATACGCTTGAAATTTTCTGTAACAGAAAAATAATTTTATGGAGGCAAAAGCTGTAAACAGTGTTCTATGCCTATATTGAGAGTATGACTTTTTTTTAAAAAAAGTCAGACCTGACTTTAAAAAAAATTTTATTTTAATGTAATTAAAAAAATTTTTTTAGAGACAGGGTCTCACTTTGTGGCCCAGAGTGGAGTGCAATGGTGCGATCATAGCTCACTGTGCAGCCTCGAACTCCTGAGCTCAAGCGATCCTTCCACCTTAGCTTCCTGAGTAGCTGAGACTACGGCCACGAACCACCACACCCAACTAATGTCTTTATATTTTATATTATTTTTATTTTATTTTACTATATTTTATTCATTTGTTTGTTTTGAGACAGGGTCTTTGCTCTGTCACCCATGCTGGAGTGCAGTGGTGTGATCTCGGCTCACTGCAGCCTTGACTTCCTAGGCTCAAGCGATCTTCCCACCTCAATCTCCCAAGTAGCTGGGACTACAGGCATGCACCGTCACACCTGGCTAATTTTTTTAAAATTTTGGTAGAGACGGGGCCTCGACATGTTGCCCAGGCTGGTCTCAAACTCCTGGACTCAAGCAATCTTCCCTCCTCAGCCTCCCAAAATCTTGGGATTAGAGGCATGAACCACTGTGCCTGGCCTATTTTATATTTGAAAATAGAGACGGGGGTTGGGGGGGGTCTCCCTATATTGCTCAGGCTGGTCTTGAACTCCTGGTCTCAAGCGATCCTCTTGACTCGGCCTCCCAAAGTGTTGGGATTACATGAGCCACCACACCTGGCCACTATGCTGGGTTTAATTGTGGAGAACTAGAACTAAGCATTGTCTTTAAAAAATAAGTACATTTTGGGCCGGGCGCAGTGGCTCACACCTATAATCCCAGCACTTTGGGAGGCCGAGGCAGGCGGATCACCTGAAGTCAGAAGTTTGAGACCAGCCTGGGCAACACGGCAAAACCCCGTCTCTACTAAAAAAATAAAAATTAGCCAGGCATGGTGGCGAGTATCTGTAATCCCAGCTACTCGGGAGGCTAAAACAGGAGAATTGGTTGAACCTGGGAGGTGGAAGTTGCAGTGAGCCCAGATCACGCCACTGCACTCCAGCCTGAGAGACAGAGTTAGAGACTCCGTCTCAAAAATAAAAATTAAAATTAAAATTAAAAATAAAAAACATTTTGGCCTACAATTCCTGACAAAGACGGAATGTGGGCAAATGCATGATGACCTGGATTATTTCTGGGGGAGTTGTAAAGAGTTTCTGTAGTCAGCGGAAATGCTTTAAATATTTTCCATATATTAGTTCATTAATCCCCCATGAAGTAGGTACAAGTAGGGGAAACTGAGGCACAGGGACGTTGACTAATTTGCCCAGGGTCACAAAGTGAGTAAGTGGCAGAACCGCTATTTGAACCTAGCTGCACTCGTAGTGCGTTAATCTTCGATCAGCGAGGATCGTCAGGTGGGCTGCTGGATCTTTCCGGATCTATTTTTCATTACCTCGCCTTTCAAACGTTGTGGGTTCATGTTGTTTTCGTCCACATAGCTTTGAGGCTTTATCACAGATTCCTCTTGGGGGCAGTGTTGCTCCAGAAGTGCCAGAAAGCTCCGCTATCTCTCACTTCACCCCTAAATATACGGCATCTCCTCCCGCCCTTAGGCTCCGAAAAAAATGCTGCGGAGCCAAAAAGGCTGCAGAAAGCCGGGTGTGGCCACTGGCTCTGTAGCCAACCTGTTCCCTGCTGCTGCTGCTGCTGCTGCTGCTGCTGCAGTCGTTTGGTTTCCTCTTTGAATCTGAGATGATTCTGAGGTCTACACTGCAAACTCTTGGCATACATCATTTCTAGAATTCCATTTCTACTCGACCTAGGCTGTGTGAATCTGCACTAGTTCGCGGCACGTTAGATCGCGCCCGTTTCCCTTACTGGCAAGTTGTCAGGTTGAGGAAGCTCGAGGCCTGGGGGAGGGCATCTCCAGCCACCAGCCACGAGGCCCAGGGCCTCAAGCACCTTCCGGCCTCCGGGTGGCCTCCTCTATTCGCTGACCCAGACACTAGTCCAGTGGTTCCCAAAGTGGGGTTCCCTGGCAGGCAGCAGCTGCCTCGCTGGGAATTTATTAAAAATGCATATTCCCGGGCCCCACCCAGGACCCACTGAATCAGAAGCTGTGGGCCTGGGGCCCAGCAGTTGGTGTTTTCAGAAACCCTCCAGTGGACTCCGATGGTTCCTAGAGTTTCAGAAGCACACTGGGCTGGGCCAGCTGTGCCAAGCGGGAAGTAGCTTTTTGGCCCAAGTCCTCACAGGAACGGTCAGAAGGTCCCCATCAGTCTATCAGTGCGCACCATACAACGCTCACAGAGGGACACACGTGCGCCCGTGTGCATGCCTCCCTGTATGGGCTCCAGTTGTAGGGGGAGGGACAGTTTTGCCTTGTGGTTTTGTCACTCGCCATTGGAAAATAGCCCTTTCCCCTACTACCAACTAGCTTCCCATTGTTTTCTATTCCCTTTACTTTAATTTCAGAGAGTGTTTTCTCTTCTGTGTTTGTTTGTTTTGTTTTTTGAGACGGAGTCTCACTCTCTCACCCAGGCTGGAGTGAAGTGGCAGCGATCTCCGCCCATTGCAACCTCCGCCTCCCGGGTTCAAGCGATTCTCCTGCCTCAGCCTCCTGAGTAGCTGGGATTACAGGCGCCCGCCACCACGCCCACCTAATTTTGCATTTTTAGTAGAGATGGGGGTTTTGCCGTGTTGGCCAGGCTGGTCTCGAACTCCCGACCTCAGATGATCCACCTGCCTCGGCCTCCCAAGTGCTGGGATTACAGGCGTGAGCCACCATGCCGGGTCTCTCTTATCTTTGGAAAAGTCATCCATGTTGCTTGCAACTTTTTCGGAAAAGAGGGGACTACATTGTAGAAATAAATGGCAAACAGACACCCAACACCCAAGGAGTAATTTCTCATTTCTATCCTTTGAATGTTTATATTTCTAAATGTCCGTGTTTATATTTACATAAAGTTTTTAAAAAACGGTTTACTTGTACGTGTCATTTTGTTTTTATTTTAAATTTTTGTGTTTTTAATTTTGGTGGCCGGGCGCGGTGGCTCAAGCCTGTAATCCCAGCACTTTGGGAGGCCGAGGCGGGCGGATCACGAGGTCAGGAGATCGAGACCATCCTGGCTAACATGGTGAAACCCCGTCTCTACTAAAAATACAAAAAACTAGCCGGGCGTGGTGGCGGGCGCCTGTAGTCCCAGCTACTCGGAGGCTGAGGCAGGAGAATGGCCTGAACCTGGGAGGCGGAGCTTGCAGTGAGCCGAGATCGCGCCACTGCACTCCAGCCTGGGTGACACAGCGCGAGACTCCGTCTCAAAAAAAAAAAAAAAAAAACAAAAAATTTTGGTGATATGTCATTTTGGTTTTACTTTTTCACTTTTGTATATACTGTTACATAACATGCAGTTTTCCAGTAACACTAATTTGTGAATGCATATTTTACAATTTTATTTTTATTTATTTATTCATTTATTTATTTATTTTTGAGACAGTCTCACTCTGTCTCCCAGGCTGGAGTGCAGTGGCGTGATCTCGGCTCACTGCAACCTCCACCTCCCAGGTTCAAGCAATTCTCCTGCCTTAGCTTCCCTAGTAGCTGGGATTACAGACACGCCACCGCACCTGGCTAATTTTTGTTTTTTCTAAGTAGAGACGGGGTTTTGCCATGTTGGCCAGGGTGGTCTCAAACTCCTGACCTCAGGTGATCTGCCTGCCTCGGCCTCCCAAAGTGCTGGGATTACAGGCATGAGCCACTATGCTTGGCCTCATGTGTTTTTTTAATCCTTTATTCTCATAGTATGTTTTGTTTCATGCTGACAGTCCAGCCATTTCTATCCTTTTGCTTGTGCAAAGAGGGTTCACACATGCCCAGGTACAGAATAGAGGTGCTGATGGGCGGGAAAATAGATGGGATGCATGGCTCAGGCTGCCGTTTGCTTCTTTACTCCTTCCAATCCAAGTTTCCTCCATCAAACCAAGTTCGCTGGCTGGGCGCTGTGGCTCATGCCTGTAATCCCAACATTTTTGGAGGCCGAGGTGGGCAGATCACTTGAGGTCAGGAGTTAAGAGACCAGCCTGACCAACATGGCGAAACCCCGTCTCTACTAAAATACAACAAATTAGCCAGGCATGGTGGTGGGTACCTGTAGTCTCAACTACTCAGGAAGACTCTGTCTCAACAACAAAAACAAAAAACCAAAAGTTCCATGAAACCTGCTGACAAGTGTCCCCCAGCCTCTACCTGGGCCACAGAGGTAACTTCTTTAATGTCATTGCTCCTTGTGAAGTAGGAGTAATTCCTGTTAACAGTGGAACTGAATGCAGAGTGTCCTCTGCGAGTCTAGGCCCCCACGTGTGTGAGCGCTGGGGTGAAGTTACAGGAAGCTTCAGCCCCATGTGGATGCCCCAATCAGCCTGAATGCAAGATTGCCTCCCAAGCAAAAGCCTTCATTTTCCCAAGATTCTAAATGGTCCATGGCTTCCTCTGATCTAAATGTGACTTTACAAGGAGGTGACTTTGGAAGCAGTTTCTTTTCTGTGCTCCAAAATTCAGCATCATACTTAGATGATTTGAAGAAAAATGAATGTGTGAAAAACACAATGAAGGAAGATTCAGGGAAATTATAAGCTTTGTGTCTGCACATTTTGTTGACAAACATAAAATTCATAATCCACTTAAGTAACACCACTTAAGTAACACCTAAGAATCTAATGGCTAGAAATCAAACCTAGGCTGGGCACGGTGACTCACGCCTACAATTCCAATTACTTGGGAGGCTGAGGCATGAGAATTGCTTGAACCCAGGAGGCGGAGGCTGCGGTGAGCCAAGATTGTGCCACTGCACTTCAGCCTGGGCAGCAACAGAGCGAGACTCCAAGCCTGGGCAACGGAGCGAGACTCCGTCTCAAAAAAAAAAGAAAGAAGTCAAACCTATTTGTGGTAGATTACAGAAATGGCCCTAATTCTCCACCCCTCCCTGTGTCCATGCCCCTGTGCAATATGACTTTACACCTTTTCCAATCAAGACAGAGTCTCTTTGTCCACTCTTTGAATGTAAGCTGGCCTTAGAACTTGCTTTGGCCCATGAGACAGTAGCAAATGTGACGCAAGCAGAGGCCTGAGAAGTGCTTACAGATGCTGATCTTGGGAACCGTAAGCCTGGGCTAGCCTGCTGGAGCAAAGGTAAACCAACCCAGTGGAGAACACTCTTATACCCACCGGCCTGCCTACTGCCAGACATATGAACGAGGCCATCCTATACACTCCAGCTCCACAGGAGCTGGCCCACACCAGAACCATCCAGCTGACCCACAAAGACATAAAAATAATTTAATGTTTATTGCCTTATGTCACTAAGTTTTGGTGTTGTTTCTAATGTAGCAAAAGTCAGCTAATATACAATTATTTAAAAATAATTTATGTAATACCAACATAAAAATTGGAAACGAGGCCAGGTGCAGTAGCTCATACCTGTAATCCCAGCACTTTGGGAGGCTGAGGCGGTGGATCACTTGAGGTCAGGAGTTCGAGACCAGCCTAGCCAACATGGTGAAACCCCCGTCTCTACTAAAAATACAAAAATTAGCCGGGCGTGGTGATGCATGCCTGTAATCCCAGCTACTCAGGAGACTGAGCACAGGAGGTCGAGACTGCAGTGCACCATGATTGCACCACTGTACTTTAGCCTGGGTGACAGAATGAGACCCCGTCTCAAAAACAAACAAACAAAAAAAACCTGACAAAGCGATTTCACTCCTAGGCATCTACCCAAGAGAATAAAAACATGTCCACTAAAGACTTGCATGCAGCCGGGCGCGGTGGCTCAAGCCTGTAATCCCAGCACTTTGGGAGGCCGAGACGGGCGGATCACGAGGTCAGGAGATCGAGACCATCCTGGCGAACACGGTGAAACCCCGTCTCTACTAAAAAATACAAAAAACTAGCCGGGCGAGGTGGCGGGCGCCTGTGGTCCCAGCTACTCGGGAGGCTGAGGCAGGAGAATGGCGTAAGCCCGGGAGGCGGAGCTTGCAGTGAGCCGAGATCACGCCACTGCACTCCAGCAGAGCGAGACTCCGTCTCAAAAAAAAAAAAAAAAAAGACTTGCATGCAAATATACACTATTCATACATATTGAATTACAGCATTATTCATAACAACCAGAACCTAGAAATCATCCCAATGTCTATTAGTGGTGCGCAGATAAACAAAATGTGATATAGCCATACAATGGAGTACTATCAGCAGTAAAAGGAACAAAATACTGACACAGCAGCACACGGATGAGCCAGATACAAAAGACCACATACTGTATGACTCTATTTATATAAAATGTCCAGAAAAGGCAAATCTATAGAAACAGAAAGGTCAGTGGTTGCCTGAGGCTACAGGTTAGAAAGTGGAGAGTCACCATGAGTGGGCTTGAGGGAAATTTTGGAGTTGATGGAAAAGTTCTAAAATGGGATTGTGATGATGTTGGGACGACTCTAGAAATTTACTAAAAAATCATTGAATTGACACAATGGGTGAATTTTATGGTATGCAAATTAAGCCTCAATAAAGCTATAAATATGTGCCCAGAGGTTTTTGATTTCTGCTTCAATCTTCCTACTCGTTGTTAGTCTGTTCAGATTTTCTGTTGCTTTATGACCAGAGGGCTCCACTGGTGAATGCTGCCAAACATTAAAAAATAATAATATAAATCCTTCTTAAACTCTTCCAAAAATAGAAGAGGGAACACTTCCAGATTCATTTTACTTTATTTATTTTTACTTTTCATTTTTGTGGGTACACAACATGTATACACACTTACCGGGTGCATGAGATGTTTTGATACAGGCATGCCATGCGCAACGCATAATGCAAAATAATTGTATCATGGAGAATGGGGTATCCATCACCTCAAGCATTTATCCTTTGGGTTACAAACAACACAACTACATTCTTTTAGTCATTTTATTCATTTATTTTTTTGAGATGGAGTCTCGCACTGTCGCCTGGGCTGGAGTGCAATGGCGCAGTCTCGGCTCACTGCAACTTCCACCTCCCAGGTTCACGCAATTCTCCTGCCTCAGCCTCCTGAGCAGCTGGGGTTACAGGCGCACACCACCACAACTGGCTAATTTTTTGTATTTTTAGTAGAGACGGGGTTTCACTGTGTTGGCCAGGCTGGTCTCGGACTCCTGACATCGTGATCTGCCTGCCTCGGCCTCCCAAAGTGCTGGGATTACAGGCGTGAGCCGCCGCACCTGGTCTATTTATTTATTGAGACAGAGTCTCGCTCTGTTGCCTAGGCTGGAGTGCAGTGGTGTGATCTCGGCTCACTGCAACCTCCGCCTGCCGAGTTCAAGGCATTCTCCTGCCTCAGCCTCCTAAGTAGCTGGGATTACAGGCACCTGCCACCATGCCTGGCTAATTTTTGTATTTTTAGTAGAGATAGGGTTTCACCATATTGGCCAGGCTTGTCTTGAACTCCTGACCTCAAGTGATCTGCCTGCCTCAGCCTCCCAAAGTGCTGGGATTATAGGCATGAGCCACCATGCCAGGCCTTCTTTTAGTTATTTTAAAATGTGCAACTAAGTTACTGTTGACTATAGTTACCCAGTTGTGCTATCAAATACTAGGTCTTATTCATTCTATTTTTTTTTGTACCCATTAACTATCCCCACCTTCCCCCAATCTCCCTATTAGCCTTCTCAGCCTCTGGTAACCATGCTTTTACTCTCTGTGTCCATGAGTTCAATCATTTTGATTTTTAGATCCTACAAATAAGTGAGAACATGTGATGTTTGTCTTTCTGTGCCTGGCTTATTTCACTTAACAATGATCTCCAGTTCCATCTTTTTATTTATTTATTTATTTATTTGAGACATAGTCTCGCTCTGTCACCCAGGCTAGAGTGCAGTGGCACAATCTAGGCTCACTGCAACCTCCGCCTCCTGGGTTCAAGCAATTCTCCTGCCTCAGCCTCCTGAGTAGCTGGGATTAAAGTTGCATACCACCACGCCCAGCTAATTTTTGTATTTTTGGTAGAGATGGGGTTTCGCCATGTTGGCCAGGCTGGTCTCAAACTCCAGGACTCAAGTAATCAGCCTGCCTCTGCCTCTCAAAGTGCTGCAATGACGGGGTGAGCTACTGCACCCAGCCTCTATCTATGTTTTTGCAAATGACAGGATCTCATACTTTTTTTATGACTGAATAGTATTCCATTGTGTACAAGTACCATATTTTCTTTATCCATTCATCTGTTGGTGAACACTTAGGTTGCTTCCAAATCTTAGATATTGGAAACAGTGATGCAACATAGGAGTGCAGATATCTCTTCCATATACTGATTTCCTTTC
This sequence comes from Theropithecus gelada, assembly GCF_003255815.1. NCBI lineage: Eukaryota > Metazoa > Chordata > Mammalia > Primates > Cercopithecidae > Theropithecus > Theropithecus gelada. The sequence continues at coordinate 10,455,571 of NC_037689.1, read as the reverse complement.
CTTTCTTTTGGGTATATAGCCAGCAGTGGGATTGCTGGATCATACAATAGCCCTATTTTTAGTTTTTTGAGGAAGCTCCAAACTGTTCTCCATACTGGTTGTACTAATGTACATTCCCACCAACCGTGTACGTGGGTTCCCTTTTCTCCATATCCTTGCCAGCATTTGTTACTGCCTGTTTTTTGGATAGAAGCCTTTTTTTTTTTTTTTTTTTTTTTTTTGAGACCGAGTCTCATTCTGTTGCCCAGGCTGGAGTGCAATGGTGCAATCTCAGCTCACTGCAACCTCCGCCAACCGGGTTCAAGTGATTCTCCTGCCTCAGCTTCCCGAGTAGCTGGGATTACAGGCACGCGCCACCAGGCCCGGCTAATTTTTGTATTTTTAGTAGAGTCGGGGGTTTCACCATGTTGGCCAGGATGGTCTCGAACTCCTGACCTCGTGATCCACCCGCCTCGGCCTCCCAAAGTGCTGAGATTACAGGCATGAGCCACCGCCTCTGGCAGGATAGAAGCCGTTTTAACTGGGGTGAGATTGTTATCTCATTGTAGTTTGGATTTGCATTTCTCTGATGATCAGTGACATTGAGCAACTTTTCATATGCCTGCTTGTCATTTGTATGTCTTCTTTTGAGAAATGTCTATGGAGATCTTTTGCCCACTTTTTGATCAGATTATTAGATTCTTTCCTCTAGGGTTGTTTGAGATCCTTATATATTCTGGTTATTAATCTCTTGATGGGTAGTTGCGAATATTTTCTCCCATTCTTTGGGTTGTCTCTTCACTTTGTGGATTGTTTCCTTTGCTGTGCAGAAGCTTTTTAACTTGATGTGATCCCGTTTGCCCATTTTTGCTTTGGTTGCCTGTGTTTGCCAAATTCATTTTATAAGGCCAGCATTACCCTAATACCAAAGTCAGACACTACAAGAAAAGAACGCTACAGCCAATATCCCTGATGAACATAAATGCAAAAAGCCTCAACAAAATACTAGCAAACCAAATCCAACAGCACATTAAAAGGATCATACATCATGACCAAATGGGATTAATCCCTAAGATGCAAGGATGGTTCAACATACACAAATTAATAAATGTGATATACCACATTAACAGAATGAAGGATAACAATCATCTCAAAAGATTCAGAAAGAGTATTTCACAAAAATTCAATGCAACTTCATGATAAAACTCTAAATCAACTAGGTATAGATGGAATTTACCTAAGGCCATATATGCCTGGCTAATTTTTGTATTTTTAATAGAGACAGGGTTTCACTATGTTAGCCAGGCTGGTCTTGATCTCCTGACCTCAAATGAGCCTCACCTCAGCCTCCCAAAGTGTTGGGATTACAGGCGTGAGCCACCGCACCCGGCTGCAATTTTCTTCTAAGATAAAAATGTTTACATAAGGGTTCTCTGGGATGGAAACAAGAGTTGGACAGAGCCATGATTATTTTAATAAAATACAATTAATAGGAGTTGTGATAAATGAAATGATGCCCCACAAAAGTGCCCATGTCTTAACCCCCGGGTCCTAGGAATATATTATGGTGTATGACAAAGAAGAATAGAGGCTGTAGATAAAATCAAGGGCGATAATCAGTTGACTCTAAAATAAAGAGATTAATTTGAATTATGAGTTTGGTGTCTACAGCCATACCACCCTGAAAGCACCTGATCTTATCTGAATTATAAGTGTGAGCCTAGGGTAATCATAAAAGTTCTTAAATGTGAAAGAGAGGCTAAGAAAATTAATGCTGTGATATGAGAGTCAGTCAGATTTTGTTTTCAATTTTTTAAGTTATGTTGGGTTGGGCGTGGTGGCTCACACTGGTAATCCCAGCACTTTGGGAGGGCAAGGTGGGCGGATCACCTGAGGTCAGGAGTTTGAGACCAGCCTGGCCAACATGGTGAAACCCCATTTCTACTAAAAATAGAAAAACTAGCCAGGCGTGGTGGCAGGCGCCCGTAATCCCACATACTTGGGAGGCTGAGGTAGGGGAATTGCTTGAACCTAGGAGGCAGAGGTTGTGGTGAGCTGAAGTCACACCATTGCACTCCAGCCTGGGTGACAAGAGTAAAGCTCCGTCTCAAAAAAAAAAAAAAAAAGTATGTATACACGGCCAGGCACTGTGGCTCATGCCTGTAATCCCAGCACTTTGGGAGGCCAAGGTAGGTGGTTCACTTGAGGTCAGGAGTTCGAGACCAGCCTAGCCAACATGGTGAAACCTTGTCTCTACCAAAAATACAAAAATTAGCCAGGCGTGGTGGTGCACACCTTTAGTCCCAGCTACTCAGGAGGTTGAGGTAGGAGAATTGCTTGAATCTGGGAGGTGGAGGTTGCAGTGAGCCAAGATCATGCCACTGCACTCCAGCCTGGGCGACAGAGAGAGACTCCATCTCAAAATATATATATATATACACACACAAATATTCTTAGAATATATATACATATAGTGTGAAAAATAATGCTGACTGTACTTTTGAAAATTTATGCAATAGAATCAAGAATTTTATGATAAAAAAGTGATTTTGAACATACAATAACATTTATAATGTAAAGTCTATTATTTTCAGATATTCAAAATATGTTTCTCTTTTGCAATTTAGATGATTACATTCCAGTTATGTTTTCATTGAAAAATGCCTTTTTTTTTTTTCAAGGTGGCATTGGAATCTTGACCCTCAGTTTCCTCATTTTCTTCCACGTCTTCACACTTCTTCTGTAATGCAGGCCTAAGCCCACAGACCTGAGCATTTATCACCTGGCCTTCATCCACAGTGACCCTCCTTACTGTGGTGCCATTGTTGTCTCCAGGTCTGTCTGAATTACTGTATTTTCAGAACGACTTCAAGTGTAAAGGATTTTTTTTTACCTGAACAAGGTGATGAGGAGTTTCTCCATCTGCACCACCTGCCTCCTGAGTGTACTTCAGGCCATAATCATCAGCCCCAGAAGCTCTCGGTTTAACCATAAATATATATCATTTTCACCTGCCATTTCTTCTTTTCACATTTTCTCAGGTTTTTTTTTTTCAGTAGTAATCTCATCTTGTGCACTGTGGCGTCTTCCGTTGTGACCCTGAGCCATCTTCTGCATACCAGTAAAGACTGTTCACTTTTCCACCGTGAACTCCATCATCAGAAGACTGTTTCTTACTCCAGATATGTTTTTCTTATAGGAACAATGCTGCTTTCAAGTGCATACAGGGTGGTTCTTTTGTTCAGGCACCAGAAGAAATTCTGATACTTTCACAGCACCAGCCTCTCCCCAAGACCTTCCCCAGAGAAAAGTGCCACTCAGACCATCCTGCTGCTGGTGAGTTTCTTTGTGGTCATCTACTGGGTCGATTTCATCATCTCATGCACCTTAACCTTGCTATGGGCATATGACCCTGTTGTCCTGGGTGTCCAGAGGCTTGTGGGCAATGTATACTGCCACTGTCAGTCTTTTGGTGCTACTCAAATCTGATAAAAGGATAATCAGTGTGACACAAACTGTGAGACAGAAGCTTAACAAGTTATTTTTATTGAAAACAGATTATTCTGTCACCAGTTAAGTTACTTAAGTAGTACAGAACTTGCTAATTTAACTTAAATGTATGGATTTACACTTTCAATATGTCTAAATAATTTTGAAACAAATGCTGCCAATTTTCTGTGGGTTTTTTTGTTTGTTTGTTTGTTTGTTTTTTTAGTTTAACATACATGATGGATAGATATTCCCATATGTTTACAAGTGTCTTCTTTTTTCATTTTGATTTTCAGGCCTTAATATAGAAAACATTTTTACTTCTTTTTGAAGTGTAATATTAAGAATATCCTTCTGGTAATATAAGCTCTCTGTCTTCGTACTTTTGAGAATGTTTTATTTTTATTTATTAAAGATATTTGACTAAATATTAAATTCTTACACTCAATATTTACTTCTCCTTGTTCTGGCTTCTATCAAGGCTGTGTGGATGGTGCCTACAAATTTGTCACTTACCTCTGTTTTTTTTCTCCCTACTTTTAAGATTTCTATTTCTTTTTAGTGTTATACAGCTTGACTATTATTTCTGTATAAATGATCACCTGTATTTACCTTTTTTTTTGAAAACTATGTACTTCTGAATTCGAGAATTTTTTCTGGCTTTTAATTTTACAAAAAAAGTATTTCTTTTTAAAACTATATTTGTGTCTTATTCTTTGTATATATTTCAGTGAAACAATTGAATATACTTTATTCCTTCTAATCTTTGTCTTTATAGATCCATAAATATATTTACATTTTATATCACTTTACTTTTATTAGCATCGATTTTCTCTCCTTAATCTTCCAGTGCACTATTTCTCTCATTAGCTTATTCTGAGTTAATAGCTTCCCAATACAATGTATATTGAATTTATAGATTTTTATTTCTCATTTATTCAATTTACAGTTATCTCTTTCCATGGATGCTCTTCAATTTTAAAGTTTCTTCCTCTTTAAACATTATTTTTGTCTCTTATTTTATCACTGAATTGACTTAAACATTTTAAATACAATTCCAATATTATTAATTTATGTAGCATCCAATTTCTTCTTACTCTAAATTATGGAAGCTTATTTTGTGTGTGTGTGTACTTCGTAACTTATAATTTAGCTGTCATGATTGGGAGATCTTTCCATGTAAATGTTTTCAATCAGTATATTTGTTTGTTCTACTTAACCTGGCACAATATTATCAATTTTGCCTTGTGATCAGCCATTGGCTTCTCACGTTGATAAAGCCTTTTAATCTTTTCTTGACTCATTTGTGTTCCTGAAAAGTTCTGATATTTTTCCTTTCAGCCCCGTTGGGCATTCTGGAGATTTTTGTAACTTCTGATGCACAAACTTTCACACTGCACACATAAGTAAAATATTTTAGTTATGTATTGCTACCACACATCACCATCTTATGAGAAATCTTGAGCCTCTTTACTTGAAACACCCCCTCCCCAATATACAGTATGGTACACTGATGTGTAGAATGTGATTAGTTTATTAATCACATGTGAAAATATTAGCAGCTACACATGGCCAGAATAGATTTTTCTCTCTATAAATGTTAAGTTAGTACTGGTATTTGTTATGCAATATTTGGTTCTTCAGTTTCAGTCTCAATGCTTTCTTCTTGGCATTTCATTGACTCTGTAAATTAACCTCAGCATCAATTTTCTTTTAAATTCAATAGTTATTCAAACTGATCGAAAATTAAACTTGTATGCAGCTAGATATTATTTGTGGGTTACACTTTAATTGACAGTTTCTGATGTCATTTCACAGAGTCTAGAATATAGGACCTATTGGAGATCTACTTTCATGAAATTACTGACATAATTTTGGGTCCAAAATTTCAAAATTTTAAATATTTTTATTTGGAATTTGAAAATAATTTATATGCTCTTTTTACTGACTAATAATGCTATTCATTTTAATCTGATATTCAAACTGTCTAAAAAAGTTAACAATCATTGATTTATTTGTTGTATATACAGTTTATTTCCATGACAGTTTTAATGTCACCTAATATTATTTTTAATGTTTCAGTTTCTCATTTAAATATATTTTGTGTTGTTTATTTTAATCTGATTCAATCTGTATGTGCAAATGGCTTAGGGAAAAAAAAAGGCCATATATGACAAGCCCACAGCTAACATCATGTAGTCAACAGTGAAAAACTAAAAGCTTCTCCTCTAAGATCAGGAACAAGGCAAGCATGCCCATTCTCACCACTCCTATTCAACACAGTACTGGAAGTCCTAGCCAGAGCAATTAGGCACAAAGGCAACAGGCCAAGTGCGGTGTCTCACGCCTGCAATCCCAGCACTTTGGGAGGCTGAGGCAGGCTGATCACTTGAGGTCGGGAGTTCCAAGACCAGCCTGGCCAACATGATGAAACCCCGTCTGTACTAAAAATACAAAAACTTGGCCGGGCGCGGTGGCTCACGCCTGTAATCCCAGCACTTTGGGAGGCCGAGGCGGGCGGATCACAAGGTCAGGAGATCGAGACCACGGTGAAACCCCGTCTCTACTAAAAATACAAAAAATTAGCCGGGCGCGGTAGTGGGCGCCTGTAGTCCCAGCTACTCAGGAGGCTGAGGCAGGAGAATGGCGTGAACCCGGGAGGCGAAGCTCGCAGTGAGCCGAGATCGCGCCACTGCACTCCAGCCTGGGGGACACAGCGAGACTCCGTCTCAAAAAAAAACAAAAAAAAACCAAAAAAACCCAAAAAACTTAGCCAGGCGTGGTGGCGCGCGCCTGTAGACCCAGCTATTCAGGAGGCTGAGGTGAGAGAATTGCTTGAACCCTGGAGGCAGAGGGTGCAACTCCAGCCTGGGCAACAGAGTGAGACTTCATCTCCTAAATAAATAAATAAATAAAAGGCAACCAAATCAGAAAGAAAAAAAATTATCTCTGCTTGCAGATGATACAAGCTTATCTCTAGAAAACTCTAAACACTCCACAAAATAATTGTTAGAACTAATAAACAAATTCACAAAATAACTGTTAGAACTAATAAACAAATTCAGTAAAGTTGCAGGATACAAAATCAACATTAAAAAATTAGTTGTGCCAGGCACGGTGGCTCACGCCTGTAATCCCAGCACTTTGGGAGACCGAGGTGGGTGGATCACCTGAGGTCAGGAGTTCAAGACCAGCCTAGATCACGTGGTGAAACCCCGTCTCTACTAAAATATAAAATATTAGCTGGGCGTGGTGCCGAGCGCCTGTAATCCCAGCTCCTCAGGAGGCTGAGGCAGGAGAATCGCTTGAACCCAGGAGGTGGAGGTTGCAGTGAGCCGAGATCGTACCATTGCACTCCAGCCTGGGCAACAAGAGCGAAACTCTGTCGCAAAAAAAAAAAAAAAAAAAATCAGTTGCATTTCTATACACCAACAATGAACTATCTGGAAGGGAAATTAAGAAAATAATTCCATAATTCCATTTACAATAACATTAAAAAGAATAAAATACTTAGGAATAAATTTAAGCAGAGGTGAAAGACATGTACACTGAAAACTACGTAACATTAATTAAAGAAACTGAAGACAATACAAATGAATAGAAAGACATCCTGGGCTTGTGGATTGTTAGACTTAAATTAATATAGTTAAAACGTCTATACTACCCAAAGCAGTCTACAGATTCAATGCAATCCCTATCAAAATCTCAATGACATTTTTTACAGTAATAGAAAAAAAATCCAAAAATCCATATGGATCTACAAAAGGCCCCATAGCCAAAACAATCTTGAGAAAGAAGAACAAAGCTAGAGTCATCACACTTTCTGCTTTCAAAATCTAATTTAAACAGTATGCTACTGGCATAAAAACAGACAGACATATAAACCAATGAAACAGAATCAAGAGCCCAGAAATAAACCTCACACATATGGTCAACTAATCTGACAAAGGTACTCTGGATACACAATAGGAAAAAGATAATCTCTTCAACAAATGGTATAGGGAAAATTGGATATCCACATGCAAAATAATGAAATTAGACCCTTATCTTACACTACACACAAAAATAATTTATTTGGAATTTATTTTAATTATTCCATTATTTTAATAAATTTTATTTCTAAATAAATATAAATACACTTATTTTTAAATAAATGGATTTAAATGTAAGACCTGAACCTGTAAAAATGGGACACCTGTATAGGGCATTAATCATGAATAGAGCTTGCAAGACTGGAAGTTGCTCTGGGTGAGTTAGTGTGCGAGTGGTAAGTGAATGGGAAGGCCTAGGACATTCCTGTACACTACCATGGACATTATAAACTCTGTACACTTAGGCTACACTGCCTTTATTTAAAATATTTTTGTTTTTTGGGCCAGACGCTGTGGCTCACGCCTGTAATCCCAGCACTTTGGGAGGCCGAGGCGGGTGGATCACCTGAGGTCGGGAGTTCGAGACCAGCCTGACCAACAGGAAGAATCCCTGTCCCTACTAAAAATACAAAATTAGCTGGGTGTGGTGACGCATGCCTGTAATCCCAACTACTCGGGAGGCTGAGGCAGGAGAGTCGCTTGAACCCAGGAGGCAGAGGTTGCGGTGAGCTGAGATCGCACCATTGCACTCCAGCCTGGGCAACAGGAGCTAAACTTCATTTCCAAAAAACAAAAATTCTTTTTTTTTTTTTTTTGAGACAGAGTCTCACTCTGTCTCCCAGGCTGGAGTGAGGTGGCACAATCTGGGCTCACCACAACCTCCGCCTCCAGGGTTCAAGCGATTCTCCTGCCTCAGCCTCCTGAGTAGCTGGGATTACAGGCACGTGCCACCAGGCCCGGCTAATTTTTGTATTTTTAGTAGTGACAGGGTTTCTCCATGTTGGCCAGGTTGGTCTCGAACTCGTGACCTCAAGTGATCCGTCCGCTTCGGCCTCCCAATGTGCTGGGATTACAGGTGTGAACCACTGCATCTGGCTCATTTAAAATATTTTTCTTGGCTGACTCTGGGCACACTACCTATGAGTTAGCCCTGCTTCTCAAGGAGCAGTACCATTCAAAAAATTAAAATTAAAAAAAAAAGAAAAATATATTTAAAAAAATTTTTCTTCTATAATAAATTAACCTTTGTTTACTGTAACTTTTTTACTTTATGGACTTTTTACTTTTTAAAAAACTTTTTGATTCTTTTGTAATAATACTTAGTCTAAAATTAAAGACATTGTATAGTTGTACAAAAATATTTTCTTTCTTTATATCCTTATTGTATTTTTCTATTTTTAAAAATATTTTACATATTGCTTGAGCCCAGGAGTTTGAGACCAGCCTGGGCAACATGGTGAAACCCCATCCCTACAAAAAATTAGCTGGGCATGGTGGTGCACACCTGTAGTCCCAGCTACTAGGGAGACTGTGGTGGGAGGACTGCTTGAGCCCGGGAGACTGAGGCTACAGTGAGCTGAGATCGCACCACTGCACTCCAGCCTGGGTGAAAGAGTGATACCCTGTCTTTCTCTCTCTCTCTCAATCTCTCTCTCTATATATGTATATACTATATACTATATATATAGTATAGATGGTATATTATATAGTAGATATATACTATATATACACAAAATAGTATACTCTCTCTCTCTATATATATATATTTAACATTTAAAATTTTTTAGCTAAAACTGAGACAAACACACACATTAGCCTAGGCCTACACAGGGTCAGGATCATCAACATCACTGTCTTCCACCTCTATATCTTTTCCCACTGGAAGGTCTTCAGGGGCAATGACAGGCATGGAGCTGTCATCTCCTAAAACAATGCCTTCTTCTGGAATGTTTTCTGAAGACTTGCCTAAGGGTGTTTTACAGTTAACCTTTTTTTGTATGTAAGAGTACACTCTAAAATAATGATTAAAACTATGGCATAATAAATACATAAACCAGTAACATAGTTGTTTATTATCATCAAGTATTATGTACTATACATAATTGTATATGCTATCCAGTATTTTTATTTTATTTTATTTTATTCTATTCTACTCTTATTTTATTTTATTATTTTATTGGAAACAGGGTCTCACTCTATCGACACACTGGAGTGCAGTGGGCCAATCCTAGCTCACTGAAGCCTCAATCTCCTGGGCTCAAGTGATCCTCCCACCTCAGCCTCCTGAGTTGCTGGGATTACAGATGCCTGTCACCGTGCCTGGCTACAGTACTTTTATAGGACTAGCAGCACAGTAGGTTTGTTTACACCAGCATCACCACAAACACGTAATGTGTTGTGCTATGGTTAGATGACAGGAATTTTTTTTTTGAGACAGAGTCTCATTCTGCCCAGGCTAGAGTGCAGTGGTGCAATCTCAGCTCACTGCAACCTCTGCCTCCCGGGTTCAAGCAATTCTCCCTGCCTCAGCCTCCCGAGTAGCTGGGATTAAAGGAATGTGCCACCACACTTGGCTAATTTTTGTATTTTTAGTAGAGATGGTGTTTCGCCATGTTGGCCAGGCTGGTTTAGAACTCCTGACCTCAAGTGATTCACCTGTCTTGGGCTCCTATAATCCAAAGTGCTTGGATTATAGGCGTGAGCCACGATGCCTGGCCAAATGATAGGAATTTTTCAGCTGTATTATAATCTTATGGGACAACTGTCATATATGTGGTCTGTCATTGAAACATCATCATTTGCTATATGACTATGGCATGATTCCACTTATATGGGGTATCCAGAGTAGTCAAACTCATAGAAACAAAACACTAGGATGGTGGTTGCCAGGGCTGAGAGGATGGGGAATGCGAGTTGCTGTTCAATGGGTATAAAGTTTCAGTTATGCATGATGAGTAAGTTCTAGAGAGCTGTTTAGAGCATAGGGCCTACAGTTTACAATACTGTATTGTACACTGAAACTTTTGTTAACTGGGTAGATCTCATGTTAAGTGTTCTTATGAGAGAAAGAGAGGTAGGGGAGGGAGAGAGAGAGAGAAAGAGAGAGAGAAGGAAGGAAGCAAGGAAGGAAGGAAGGAAAGAAGGAAGGAAGGAGGGAGGGAGGAAGGGGGAAGGGAAGAAAGGGAGGGAAGAGGGAAGTAAGGAAGGGAGGGGAGAAAGGAGGGAGGGAGGGGGAAGGGAAGGAGGGAGAGAGAGAAGAAAGAAAGGAAGGAAGGGAGGGAAGAGGGAGGAGGAGGGAGGGAGGAGGGAAGGAAGCCCAAAACCAGGAGAGAGCAACAGGCATTATCTTGCACCAGTGGCCACAGTAGCACCAACCAGTGTGTGCCTGGAAGATAAGCCCAGGGCTTTGCCTCATGTCAGAGATGAGAAACAAGCACTAGGCATGCTGCTGTCACCACCTTTCTCCTGACCACAGAGGGGTGACTTCCTCCAAGACGTGCTATCAGAGCGCCAGGTGCCGTGGCTCACACCCATAATCCCAGCACTTTCGGAGGCTTAGGCAGGCATATGGCTTGAGCCCAAGAGTTTGAGACCAGCCTGAGAAATTTGGTGAAACCCCATAAAAAATGAGCCAGGCGTAGCGTGGTGATGCTCGCCTGTAGTCCCAGCTACTTGGGAGGCTGAGGTGGGAGGATCACTTGAGCCCAGGAGGTTAAGGCCACAGTGAACCATGATCACACCACTGCACTTCAGCCTGGGTGAGAGAGTAAGATCCTGTCTTTAAACAAAACAAACAAACAAACAAAAAACTGCTATTAGAGTTATAAGAAGCTTTTCCATGGGTCTTCACAGAGAAATATCTCATTCTTTTGGCTTTAAATATGACTTTCCCAGGCTCTCTCAGATGGACCGTGGTTCCTGTGCTCTTAACCTGTTTCCCTCCAAATCATCGCTATAAACAAGTAAGGTGCAGGCCAAGCTAATTCTTTCTCTCTCTTTTTTTTTTAAATTTGAGATGGAGTCTGCCTCTGTAGCCCAGGCTGGAGTGCAGTGGCACAATCTCAGCTCACTGCAATCTCCACCTCCCGGCTTCAAGCAATTCTGCCTCAGCCTCCTGAGTAGCTGGGATTACAGGTGCCCGCCACCATGCCTGGCTAATTTTTGTATTTTTAGTATAGACGGGGATTCACCATCTTGGCCAGGCTGGTCTTGAACTCCTGACTTTGTGATCCACCCGCCTTGGCCTCCCAAAGTGCCGAGATTACAGAAGTGAGCTACCGCGCCCAGCCAGCTGCACTGTAGCAGGACCAGCCGCAGACAAAACTCCTCAGACACCGGATTAAAGAAGGAAGAGGTTTTTTATTCAGCTGGGAGCATCGGCAGACTCACGTCTTAAGAGCCAAGCTCCCTGAAAAAGAAATTCTTGGCCTTTTTAAAAGCTTACAACTTTAAGGGGTCCATGTGAAAGGGTCATGATAAATCAAGCAAGCATGGGAAATGTGACTGGGGGATACATGCATCAGCTAACAGAACAAAAAGTTTTACAATGCTTTTTTCATACAGTGTCTGGAATTTACAGATGACACAAGTAGTTTAGGTCAGGGGTTGATGTTATTATTACTTTTTTTAACTCCTAGGGCCGAGTGGTGGTGCCAAAGTTGTCTGGCTATTTATCTTACTTTTGTTTCTAACTTTTTGCTTTCTCTCTTTCCTCCTGTCTTGTGAACTAGGTAAGGTGGGGGGAGGAGGGCAGCAGGAGTAGTAGTGGTCTCCTTCCTTAGCACCAATTCTTACACCAAGAAGTGATGGAGCACAAGTGCTGCTGGGCCTTAACACCATCATAAACATCTTTTGTTTGTCCCAGGGAAGAAATTCCCAACTCATTCCAAAGGTCTGTGAAAGTCTACCAGTATCCCAAACTGATTTCCTTATCCTCTCAGCAGATGCTGGAAAGCTGGAGGTCTCCTTCCTTCTTCTCACTCTCCTGCTTGACATCTGCACAGCCATTCTTCTTCCTCCCCTTCCTCCCCTTCTCCTTCTCCCTGAGACAGAGTCTCGCTCTGTCGCCCAGGCTGGAGTGCAGTCATGTGATCTCGGCTCACTGCAACCTCCGCCTCCTGGGTTCAAGCAATTCTTTTGCCTCCACCTCCTGAGTAGCTGGGATTACAGGTGTGCGCCACCACAGCAGGCTAATTTTTGTATTTTTAGTAGCAACGGGGTTTCACCATGTTGGCCAGGATGGTCTCGAACCCCTAACCTCAGGTGATCTGCCTGCCTCAGCCTCCCAAAGTGCTGGGATTACAGGTATGAGCCACCGCGCCCGGCCCTTTTTATTATTATATATTATTTTTGAGACTGGGTCTCACTCTGTCATCCAGGCTGGAGTGCAGTGGCGTGATCACAGCTCACTGCAGCCCTGACCTCTTGGGCACAAGCAATCCTCCTGCGTCAGCCTCCCAAAGTGCTGGGGTTACAGGCGTGAGCTATTGTGCCCAGCCTATGATTTTTAAAAAATTTGCAATAATTGTGTTTGTTCAGGCAGTACAATGTGATGTTTTGATTTATATACACGTTATAGAGAGTCAAGCTAATTAACACTCATCACCTCACCAATTTATTTTTGTGTGGTGAGAACATTAAAAACCCATTCTTTCTCCTCTGAAGCTCTAGAGGATGGTGTGCCCCTGCTTTCATTTTTAATGAGAAAATCATGTTTGTTATTTCATAAAATGATGGCAAGAATAGTTAGACAGTGAGGCTTTGTTAGTTTGTTTAATGTCCTAACTTGGCAAAATTGAAAGGTGGCACCACTCTGCCCCTCTCCCATGTACCATGCATACACACATACGTTTACAGCTAGGTCTTTTTGCAGGGGAGGTAGTATCCATATCATGTATTAATTTTCTTACAATTTCTTTTTTCTTTTCTTTCAGTGATGGGGTGTTGCTCTGTCACCCAGGCTGGAGTGCAGTGATGTGATCATAGCTCACTACAGCCTCGACCTTCTGGCCTCCAGCTATCCTCCCACCTCAGGTTCCCAAGGAGCTGGGAATACAGACGTGCACCACCACACCCAGCTAATTTTTCTTTTTCTTTTTCTTTTTTTGTAGAGACAGGATTTTGCCATGTTGGCCAGGCTGGTCTCGAACTCCTAGCCTCAAGCCATCCTCCAACCTTGGCCTCCAAAAGTGCTGGGATTATAGGCAATGAGCCACCATGCCCTGCCTAATTTTCTTACAATTTCAAAATGTAAATACCATATCTTAATAATTTATAATGACGTCACCAATATTCTCCCTATTGTCTCAAAAAAGTGGCAACCTTTGCAGAAGGAAGGATCTTCTAAAAGAACAACATGAAAGAAGGTAATAATTCTAACTTGGGTCTTGTGCCGGGCATTGCCTGAAGCAGCCAGAAGCAATCTTTCAGGAACGGAGTGAGGAAGAAACGGGCAGGGAGAGGTAAGCCTGGGGGTTCTGCGGGCAGCAGGAATCTTCAGCTGCTGGGAGCTAAGGGGACTTCTAAGAAAGTGGATGTCCTCTGTTTGACTTTGTTACATTTTCTGCTGTGTGGCCTGGGCTTGTCAGCTTGTCATCTTTCTCCCTTGGCCCTACAAACACAGAGAAACAGAGAAAAGAACAAGAATTCTGGGGACAGTGGAATTAAAACCAGAGGTGACCAAAGGGACATATTGTCTAGGTGGTAGCTACCATAAGTAGATAATATGCTATTTAACAATTTAAAAAGTGATGATGAGGCCAGGCACGGTAGCTCGCGCCTGTAATCCCAGCACTTTGGGAGGCCGAGGTGGGTAGATCACCTGAGGTCAGGAGTTCAAGACCAGCCTGGCCAGCATGGTAAAACTCTGTCTCTACTAAAAATACAAAAAATTAGCCGGGCATGGTGGCATGTGCCTGTAATCCCAGCTACTTGGGAGGCTGAGGCAGGAGAATCGCTTGAACCTGGGAGGCAGAGGTTGCAGTGAGCCGAGATCACACCACTGCACTCCAGTCTGGGCAACAGAGCGAGACTCCGTCTCAAGAAAAAAAAAAAAAAAAGTGATGATGATGACAGAAAGAATACAATGTAGAAAAGTTTAGACCCGGCCGGGCGCGGTGGCTCAAGCCTGTAATCCCAGCACTTTGGGAGGCCGAGACGGGCGGATCACGAGGTCAGGAGATCGAGACCATCCTGGCTAACACGGTGAAACCCCGTCTCTACTAAAAATACAAAAAACTAGCCGGGCGAGGCGGCGGGCACCTGTAGTCCCAGCTACTCGGGAGGCTGAGGCAGGAGAATGGCGTGAACCTGGGAGGCGGAGCTTGCAGTGAGCTGAGATCCGGCCACTGCACTCCAGCCTGGGCGACAGAGTGAGACTCCGTCTCAAAAAAAAAAAAAAAAAAAAAAAGTTTAGACCCTTGGCTAATGGGGCTTTGTTTAACCACATAGGATTTAATCTGAACCATTTCTGCCAAAATTTTGTTCTCTAGAGGCCCTATTCTTTGCTTTATTATTATTATTATGTTATTATTTTTTGAGTTGGAGTCTGGTTCTGTCGCCCAGGCTGGAGTGCAGTGGTGTGATCTTGGCTCACTGCAACCTCTGCCTCCCAGGTTCAAGCAATTCTCCTGCCTCAGCCTCCCGAGTAGCTGGGATTACAGGCATGCGCCACTACGCCTGGCTAATTTTTTTTGTTTGTTTATTTATTTTCTGAGACCAAGTCTTGCTCTGTTGCCCAGGCTGGAGTGCAGTGGTGCAATCTCGGCTCACTGCAACCTACGCCTCCCAGGTTCAAGCAATTCTCCTGCCTCAGCCTCCCAAGTAGCTGGGATTACAGGCACCTGCCACTATGCCTAGTTAATTTTTGTATTTATTTTATTTTTGAGACGGAGTCTCGCTGTCTCCCAGGCTGAAGTGCAGTGGCGCGATCTCGGCTCACTGCAAGCTCCGCCTCCCGGGTTCACACCATTCTCCTGCCTCAGCCTCCCAAGTAGCTGGGACTACAGGCACCCGCCACCGCGCCCGGCTACTTTTTGTATTTTTAGTAGAGACGGGGTTTCACCATGTTAGCCAGAATGGTCTCGATCTCCTGACCTCATGATCCGCCTGCCTCGGCCTCCCAAAGTGCTGGGATTACAGGCGTGAGCCACCGCGCCTGGCCAATTTTTGTATTTTTAGCAGAGACGGGGTTTCACCATGTTGGCCAGGCTGGTCTTAAACTCCTAACCTTGTGATCCACCCATCTCGGCCTCCCGAAGTGCTGGGATTACATACATGAGCCTCCGTGCCCGGCCAATTTTTGTATTTTTAGTAGAGATAGGGTTTCACACCGTTTTTCTCACAGCTGGGATTACAGCTGTGAGCCACCTTACCCGGCCCCATTCTTTGCTTTCTACTCTTTCTTAACCCTGTTCCCAAAATGTACACATCTGTGGCTGGAATATGTTAACGGGAAGTAGCTTTCCACTTCTGTGTTGGTTCATTCCGACTCTGCTTTTTCTTGCACCTGTGCTCTTCTTTTTAAAATGTTTTTGAGTGTTTTTATTTAACACTAATACACGTTGGATTTGGCCAAATAGATGTCTTTTCATCCCTGTGCCCGTCTGCAATGATACATTTCTGGAGAGGAGAGGCCAGGCAGGTTTCGTTATCCTTACACATTACCTGGCAAGCTGCCATGTACAACAGGTATTTAATACATATTTTTTAAAAAACAATCTCTCATGTCTTTGGAATCATTGGGAACTACAACCAAGTATGCAGTAGAAGTCAGTGGCTGATGAAGTACCTACAATGCATGCTATTTCTATAGGGAAGATTCCAAATGTATGTCAATTGCTAGTAAAGGAACTGATAGAGGCCAGGCATGGTGTGGTTCATGCCTGTAATCCCAGTACTTTGGGAGGCCGAGGCAGGCGGACTGCTTGAGCCCAGGAGTTCAAGATGTAGCCTGGGCAACATAGTGAGATTCCATCCCTACTAAAAATACAAAAATTAGCCACATGTGGTGGCTTACACCTGTAGTCTCAGCTACTCGGGAGGCTGAAGTGGGAGGATCGCCTGATTCCATGAGTTCAAGACCACTCTGGGCAACATAGGGAGACCTCATCACTACCAAAAATAAAAAAAATTATCTGGGCGTGGTGGCTCATGCCGATAGTCCCAGCTACTTAGGAGGCTGAGATGGGAGGATTGCCTGAGCCAAGGAGGTCGAGGCTGCAGTGAGCTGAGATCATGCCACTGCACTCCAGCCTGGGTCACAGAGTGGAAGCCTGTCCCAAAAAAATAAAACAATGAAATCATGAGCTAAACCAAGTACAAAATTAATAAATACAAAGATTAAAAATAAAAATAAAATAAAGGAATGGATAGAAAGGATGAATTGTCAACAAGATCCCATTATGTTTTCCCTTCTGATTTCAAATATCTACTTCAGTTATTCATTTTACCCAGAGGGTGGCAGCAGGAGTCTCTTCTATCGCCCAGGCGTTGCCAAGAGGCAACTTTTAGGTCACTCTGACATGAGCTAACAGATGCAGTTTCTGGTTAGAGAGCACTTAGCCTCAGCTTGGATAGATCCATGCCATTTCCTCTCTCTTACAGGGTTGGGGGCAAAGGCTGCGTGCGGCCTCAGGAAACCCTGGGGAGCAGCGGGGATCCTCCCCAGCTGTCGCCCAATTAGAAAGCCAGTGATTTAACAGAAGGCCAAGAAGACTCACAGAGCCAGGCCTGGGGTTCTCTTTGTTCCACCTTTTTTCCCATGCTGAGAAATGAAAGAGAAAAACAGTGCATGACAAGAATTAATGGTGTCAAACAAATACCATCAAAGACAATTTAAGTATTGCTCTTCTCTCTCGGAAGTGGATGAAGACAAAGAGTAGTGGCTTCCTTTTTACCCATTAACTACTCTACATTTGGAAAGAGCTGGCGGACAGTGTTTTTATACTGTATCCATTCAGCTTAATTAATGCTCACAAATGTACAGTTCAGAAATTTTTCAAGGAAACAGTTTGCTACAAAGCATATAGTTTCCTCTGATCATAACCATGACCTCGTTTATAATCATAATCTTGTTTATAATCTCAGGATGCCAATATGCCCAAAATGACTTTGGAATCATTGTTTTGAAATTTCATCTTTTTTTTTAAGACTTTATTTTTTAGAGCGGTTTTAGGTTCATGGCAAAACTGAGCAGAAAGTGCAGAAATTTCCCAGATAACTCCTGCCCCTACACACCCACAACCTCTGTCACTATCACCACCCCTAACCACAGCCTCACAGTTGTTGCAATTGATGAACCTTGCAATTGGCCACCATCACCCAAAGTCCATAGTTTATATTATGATTCACTCTTGTGTTGTACATTTTATGGGTTTTGACAAAGATACAATGACACATATCCATCATTGCCGTATCATACAGTGTAGTTTCACTGCCCTAAAAATCCTCTGTGCTCCACTTATTCATCTCTCCTTCCCCCCAACTCCTGTAAACCACTGATCTTTTTACTGCCTCCATAGTTTTGCCTCTTCCAGAATGTCATATAGTTGGAATTATACAGTATGTAGCCTTTTCAGATTGGCTTCTTTCACTTAGTATATTAGTCTGTTCTCATGCTGCTGATAAAGACATACCCAAGACTGCGTAATTTATAAAGAGGTTCAATGGACTCACAGTTCCACGTGGCTGGGGAGGCCTCACAATCATGGTGGAAGGTGAAAGGCATGTTTTACATGGTGGCAAATAA
Source organism: Theropithecus gelada (assembly GCF_003255815.1). Classification (NCBI taxonomy): domain Eukaryota; kingdom Metazoa; phylum Chordata; class Mammalia; order Primates; family Cercopithecidae; genus Theropithecus; species Theropithecus gelada. Next base: position 10,437,484 of record NC_037689.1, on the reverse strand, counting down.
AAGAGAATGTGGACCAAGCAAAAGGGTTTTCCCCTTACGAAACCATCAGATTTTGTGAGACTTATTCACTACCATGAGAACAATACGAGGGAAACCGCCCCCCATGATTCAGTTATCTCCCACTGGGTCTCTCCCACAACACATGGGAATTATGGGAGCCATAATTCAAGATGAGATTTGGGTGGGGACACAGCCAAACCGTATCACTTAGTAATATGCATTTAAGTTTCCTCCATTTTTTTTTTTTCTGACACAGAGTCTCACTCTGTCACCCAGGCTGGAGTGCAGTAGAGTGATCTTGGCTCACTGCAACCCCTGCCTCCTGGGTTCAAGCGATTCTCTCCTGCCTCAGCTTCCTGAGTAGCTGGAATTACAGGCGTGTGCCACCACACCCAACTCATTTTTAGGAGACACGGGGTTTCACCATGTTGGCCAGGCTGGTCTCAATCTCCTGACCTCAAGTGATCCACCCGCCTCCACTTCCCAAAGTGCTAGGATTACAGGCATTGAGCCACCACGCCTGGCCTCTTCCATGTCTTTTTATGGCTTGGTAGCTCAGTTCTTTTTCTCACTGCATAATATTCCACTATCTGGATGTACCAGTTTATTTATCCACTCACCTACTAAAGGACATTTCAGCTGCTTCCATGTTTTCGCAATTATGAATAAAGCTGCTACAAACGCATGAACCCGGGAGGCGGAGCTTGCAGTGAGCCGAGATCGTACCACTGCACTCCAGCCTGGGTGACAGAGTGAGACTCCGTCTTAAAAACAAACAAACAACAAAAAAAAAAAACAAAAAAAAAGCTGCTATAAACATCCCTGTGTGTAGATTTATGTGGGGACATAAGTTTTCAAGTCATTTGGGTAAATATCAAGGAATGCAATTGCTGGGTGGTATAGTAAGAGTATGTTTAGTTTTGTAAGAAGCCACCAAACTGTCTTCCAAAGTGGCTGTGCCATTTTGCACTCCCAGGAATGAGAGTTTCTGTTGCTCCACATCCTCGACAGCATTTGGTGTTGTCAGTGTGTTGGGTTTTCACCATTCTTTTTTTTTTTTTTTTGAGACGGAGTCTTGCTCTGTCACCCAGGCTGGGGTGCAGTGGCCCGATCTCAGCTCACTGCAAGCTCCGCCTCCCGGGTTTCACGCCATTCTCCTGCCTCAGCCTCCTGAGTAGCTGGGACCACAGGCGCCCGCCACCTCACCCAGCTAGTTTTTTGTATTTTTTAGTAGAGACGGGGTTTCACCGTGTTAGCCAGGATGGTCTCGATCTCCTGACCTCGTGATCCGCCCGTCTCGGCCTCCCAAAGTGCTGAGATTACAGGCTTGAGCAACCATGCCTGGCCGGGTTTTCACCATTCTAATAGGTGTGTAGTGGCATCTCGCTGTTGTTTTATTTTATTTATATACGTATTTAGAGACAGATTTTCACTTTTGTTGCCCAGGCTGGAGTGCAATGGCGCGATCTCAGCTCACCACAACCTCTGCCTCCCAGGTTCAAACGATTCTCCTGCCTCAGCCTCCCGAGTAGCTGGGATTACAGGCATGCACCACCACACCCGGCTAATTTTGTATTTTTAGTAGAGATGGCGTTTCTCTAGTGTCGGTCAGGTTGGTCTCAAACTCCCGACCTCAGGTGATCCACCTGCCTCAGCCTCCCAAAGTGCTGGGATTACAGGCATGAGGCACCATGCCTGACCTCACTGTTGCTTTAATTTGCAAGTCTCTAATGACATATGATGTTGGGCATCTTCATATGCTTATTTGCCATCTGTCCACCTTCTTTGGTGAGGTGTCTATTCAGGTCTTTTGCCCATTTTTTAATCAGGTTGCACATTTTCTTCTTACTGTTGAGTTTTAAGAGTTCTTTGCAATTTTGGGTAATAGTCATTTATCAGATACCTCTTGCAAATATTGTGGCTTGTCATTTCATTCACTTTTTTTTGTGGGGAGGGGGGAACGGTGTCTCACTCTGTCACCCAGGCTGGAGTGCAGTGGTGCAATCTCGGCTCACTGCAACCTCCGCCTCCTGGGTTCAAGCAATTCTCCTGCCTCAACTTCCGAGTAGATGGGATTACAGGTGCGCACTACCACACCTGGCTATCATCTCATTCTCTTGATCATCTCTTTTTCTTAAATTAAAAAGTGAGCAATTTCTTTGCAGTTAGAACAACATTTCTGTTGGCAGTGTGTGGTGGTAAAGAGGGGGACTCTGGAGTTAGCTTGGATTTGAATTCCAGTTGTGCCACTTACTAGCTGTGCCAGTTACTGAATGTCTCTGTGCTGCAGTTTCCTCATCTTTAAAATGGGGATATGAGCTGGGCGTGGTGGTTCATGCCTGTAATCTAAACACTTTGAGAGGTAGAGGCAGGCGGATTGCTTAAGGTCAGGAGTTCAAGACCAGCCTGGGCAACATGGCAAAATCCCATCTCTGTAAAAAATACAAAAATTAGCTGGGTGTGGTGGTGCACACCTGTAGTCTCAGCTACTTGGGGGACTGAGGTGGGAAGATCGCTTGGGCCCAGGAAGAGGAGGCTGCAGTGAGTGGAGATCGTGCCATTGCACTCCAGCCTGGGTGACAGAGTGAGACTCTGTCTCAAAATTAAATAAAATAAAATGGTGATAATACCAGTGCATACCTCAGAGGGTTGCTGCGAAAATTAAGTCAATTAATATAATTAGTATAAGAGATTTAAAGCAGTTTCTGCAATATTTATTATTAAATTATTTTATTAGAACAAAAGATATAGTTTGTACAGTGGCAGAGACATGCATGAAAAGCAACGGTAGACATTTCTGACATGAAGGGCATGCCTTGGCAGCCTTTTAAGATCATTCTCCACTGGGCAACAGCAGTTCTGTTTTTGAAGTCGCATCAAAGCTACTTTGGCTTTTGCAAGGCACTTTCTGCGCATTATGCACAGAATGACACACCATCCTAAGAACACTGATCTACTAGCAATTAGTGAGATGGAGCAGGAGAAGGAGCTAGCTTGCTATAGAAAAAGTGACAAAGAGATGGATTGAGTTGAGACACTTAGAGGTCTCTATCACTAACTGGCGCCTCACTCTGTACAAATCACTTTATTCATCTGTTTCAGGTTTCCACTTGGTTTTGTTTTGTTTTTTGAGATAAGAGTCTTGCTCTGTCACCAGGTTGGGGTACAATGGCGCAATCTCGGCTCACTGCAATCTCTGCCTACTGCAATCTCTGCCTCCTGGGTTCAAGCAATTCTCCTGTCTCAGCCTCCTGAGTAGCTGGGATTACAGGCATGCGCCACCAGGCCCAGCTAATTTTTTTTTTTTTTTTTAAGTAGAGATGATGTTTCACCACGTTGGCCAGGATGGTCTCGAACTCCTGACCTAAGGTGATCCGCCCGCCTCAGACTCCCAAAGTGCTGAGATTACAGGCGTAAGCCATGACGCCCGGCCTAGGTTTCCACTTTTGTTAGGAAGGTGTTACAGTTATCAGGACTGGGGATGGATATGTATATTACTCGTGTTTTTAAATTTTCTGTATTTCATGATGCTTTGACATCTTGGGGCCTTGCTAATCTTGAAGAGACTGTCCCTCCCAGGGCTAATTCCTACAGAACTTGACTCTGAGAGTGCTTTTGATATACAAACCAACAATCATGAGACCATACCCAAACCATCTCCTTTTTCTAACTCTCACACACCAGCCAATATTCTCCCTCCAGGGCCAGGTACTGAACAACTAGGGGCCACCCTGTAGCCACCAAAATCATTCAAACTATCCAGTCCTAAGGTTTCTCAGCTTGCCAATCCTGTCTCATCCATTCCTTCCCACAAAACCTACAATAAAGGCTCTGGCCCATGCTTTCTCCTCACTCCCGACTCCTGACTGACCCTGGTGCCTCCCATGTGGCCCTTGCATGGCCATGGCTTGGCAAGCCCCCTCCTCATGAGAACTGTGGGTAACAAACTATCTTTTCAATGGCAGTTGCCTCCTGATCTGCTGGGCTCACCGTACCTCAATTTTTAAAGATTCTTGGTTATATTTTAAAACAATCTAACCCCAGGTGCTAACTCTGGTGGCTGCTTAATAGCTGTCCCGAGTGAGGGATGAGAAAAATCTTCAGGTTGAGTCAAAATATCAATGTCTGCCCTGAGCATGGGTGTGAGGAATAAAGATGTGAGAGAAAGTATTTGTCCTCCCTGACACAGATGATCTCTAGGGGCCCTTCCAGCTCTAATATCTAAGCATTTTAGAAAGTACTTTAAGGCTGGGAACAGTAGCTCATGCCTATAATCCCAGCACCTTGGGAGGCTGAGGTGGGCAGATTCCTTGAGGTCAGGAGTTCGAGACCAGCCTGGGCAACAAGGCAAAACCTCCATCTCTACTCAAAATACAAAAATTAGCCAGGCATGGTGCCACATGCTTGTAATCACGGCTACTCAGGTGGCTGAGGCAGGAGAATCTCTTGAACCCAGGAGGTGGAGGCTGCAGGGAACTTAGATCGCACCACTGAACTCCAGACTGGGCAACAAAGCAAAACTCTGTCTCAAAAAAAAAAAAAAAAAAGAAAGAAAAGAAAGAAAGAAAGAAAGGAAGAAGAGGAAGAGGAGGGAGGAGGAAGGATCTGAGCTAGCACACTCAGCCCCTTGCCAAGTGATGCCCTGCACTGCCTCAGGACTCTTCAGAGTCCTCATCAGCAAAAAGGCCCCCACCAGATGTAGTCCCTTGACCTTGGACTTCTCAGCCCCCACAACTGTAAGAAAGAAATTCATTTCCTTTAAAATTACCCAATTTCAGGTATTCTGTTATAAGCAACAGAAAATGGACTAAGACAGGAAAACACAAACATTCAGTCCATTGCTTTCCAACACCTGCCTGCTCCTGACAATTCATGTGCTTCTCACATACAAAATACATTCAATTCCATCCAAACATCCCCCCAAATCTTAACTCATTCCAGCATGAACTCTAAAGTCTAAAGCCAAAAGTCTCATCTAAAGATCATCTAAATCAGGTATGGGTGAGACTCACCCTGAAGCAAAATTCTTCTCCAGCTGTGAACCTGTAAAAGAAACCAAACAAAGTATTTGCTTCCAAAATACAATGATGGGACGCACAGAGGGTCTATAGACATTCCCATTCCAAAAGGGAGAAACAGGGAAGGAGGATGGGGTGACAGATCCCAAGCAAGTCCATAACCTAGCAAGGGAAGTTCTGTGAGATCTTGAGACTCAGGTAATCCTCTTTGGCTTAAAGCTTTGCCTCCAGACCTACTGGGATGTCAGTCCCACATGCCAGACCCACTGAGGGGGCAATGTCACCCTCACAGTGAGAGACAGCACTAGCTGGATTTCCTACGCTGACTAAGAATCCCTAAGCCTAGCTGGGAAGGTGACCACATCCACCTTTAAACATGGGGCTTGCAACTTAGCTCATACCTGACCAATCAGGGAGTAAAGAGAGCTCACTAAAATGCTAATTAGGCAAAAACAGGAGGTAAAGAAATAGCCAATCATCTATCACCTGAGAGCACAGCAGGAGGGACAATGATCGTCGGGATGTAAACCCAGGCATTTGAGCCAACAATGGCTACCCTCTTTGGGTCCCCTCCCTTTGTATGGGAGCTCTGTTTTCACTCTATTAAATCTTGCAACTGCACTCTCTTCTGGTCCATGTTTGTTACGGCTGGAACTGAGCTTTCACTCGCCATCCACTACTGCTGTTTGCCGCCCTCATAGACCCGCCGCTGACTTCCATCCCTCCAGATCCGGCAGGGTGTCGGCTGTGCTCCTGACCCAGCGAGGTGCCTATTGCCGCTCCTGATCAGGCTAAAGGCTTGCCATTGTTCCTGCACGGCTAAGGGCCTGGGTTCATCCTAATCGAGCTGAACACTAGTCACTGGGTTCCACGGTTCTCTTCCGTGACCCACGGCTTCTAATAGAGCTATAACACTCACCACATGGCCCAATATTCCATTCCTTGGAATCCGTGAGGCCACGAGGCTTGCCACCATCTTGGAAGCAACCCGCCACCATCTTGGGAGCTCTGGGAGCAAGGACCCCTGGTAACAACAGTTTGGCAGCACTGCTCCTGCTGCGGTTCTCTGTCAGGGCAGGGGTTGTAGCCTCAGGGTTCTGCTGGTGGCTTCCATCCCCACTGCTCTACCAGGCGTTGGTCTCTCCCTTTGAAATGGAGGTGGAGGCCGGGTGCGGTGGCTCACACCTGTAATCCCAGCACTTTGGGAGGCTGAGGTAGGCAGATCATGAGGTCAGGAGATCGAGGCCATCCTGGCTAACATGGTGAAACCCCATCTCTACTAAAAATACAAAAAAATTAGCCGGGTGTGGTGGCAGGCGCCCGTAGTCCCAGCTACTTGGGAGGCTGAGGCGGGAGAATGGCGTGAACCCGGGAGGTGGAGTTTGCAGTGAGCCGAGATTGCGTCACTGCACTCCAGCCTGGTGACAGAGCGAGACTGTCTCAAAAAAAAAAAAAAGGAGGTGCAGGTAGTCCTGTGCCCTGGGCCCATGTACTCTGGGCCTCTGATGGGAGTGGTGACCTGGAAGGTCTCTGAATCACCTTCAGGGTTCTTCTTCCCTTATCTTGAAGAACATTGTATGTTCACAGCCAAATAGTTCTATGGTTTGGTCCTATAGGATCTAAGAAGTTTAGTCGTCTTCCTTCATTTTGTACCATTTTCCTTTTTTCTTTTTCTTTTTTTTCTTTTTTTTTTTTTTTGAGACAGAGGCAGTCTTGCTCTGTTGCCCAGCGCCCAGGCTAGAGTGCAGTGGCACAGTCTCAGCTCACTGCAACCTCTGCTTCCTGGGTTCAAGTGATTCTCCTGCCTCAGCCTCCCAAGTAGCTGGGATTACAGGCATGCACCTCCGCACCCAGCTAATTTTTGTATTTTTAGTAGAGACAGGGTTTCGCCATGTTGGCCAGGCTGGTCTCGAACACCTGACCTCAGGTGATCCACTCACCTCAGCATCCCAAAGTGTTGGGATTACAGGCATGAGCCACTGCGCCCAGCCATTTTGTACCATTTTCTCTGTTTCCTTTAGTCCCAGGCAGCAGTGCCATTTCCAGTACAATTCCATCTCTACTGCTGCTTTGTTGAGATGGTTAATGAAGTCTGCAGTTCACATTCACAGTAACCTCCTTGTCAAATAGTCCAGCAGACCCTTAGTGTTCTCTTCCAAACATGCTTTGTCATGTTTTGTAACATGGACAGGGACAGGCCGAGAATTTTCCAGACCCACTGAGGGAGCAATGTCACCCTCAGAGCTAGGGTAAGGTTTCAGTTCTGGCTCCTTTTTGCATTAACAATTCTGTTTTCAATTCATATCTCTCTTCTCAAATTTTACTATAAGCAGTCAGGAGGAACCAAGCCTCTCCTGTCAACACTTTGCTTAGAGATCTCCTCAACTAAATCTCCATTTCACTGTTCACAAGCCCTACCCTCCACAAAACACTAAAACGTAAACACAATTCAGCCAGGTTATTTGCTACTTTATAACAAGGATCACCTTTTCTCCATTTCCAATAACACATTCCTCATTTCTATCTGAGACCACATCAGAACAGCCTTTAACCACCCATATTTCTACCACCAATCTGTTCGTGATTACTTACGTATTCTTTAAGAAAGCAGAAGCTTTCTCTACAGCTCTCTTCATTTCTTTCTGACTGCTCACTAGAATCACCTTTAAAGGTCCATTCAATAGCAATATAGGATTTTTCTTTTTTTCTTTTTTTTAGATGGAGTCTTGCTCTGTTGCCCAGTCTGGAGTGCAGTGGAGCAATCCTGGCTCACTACAACTTCTGCCTCCTGGATTCAATCAATTCTCCTGCCTCAGCCTCCTGAGTAGCTGAGATTACAGGTGTGCACCACCACGTCCGGCTAATTTTTTTTTTGTATTTTTAGTAGAGATGGGGTTTCACCGTGGTGGTCAAGCTGGTCTCAAACTCCTGATCTCGTAATCCGTCCACCTCGGCCTCCCAAAGTGCTGGGATTACAGGCGTCAGCCACCACACCTGGTGGCAATATAGGATTTTTTCTAGTGCATGCACCCAAATTTATGTCTTAGTCTGTTTTCTGTTGCTATAACAGAATGCCACAGACCAGTTAATTTATGAAGAAAAGAAGCTCAGCCAGGCGCAGTGGCTCACACCTGTAATCCCAGCACTTTGGGAGGCCAAGGTGGGTGGATCACTTGAGGTCAGGAGTTTGAGACCAGCCTGAGTAACATGGTGAAACCCCATCTCTACTAAAAATACAAAAATTAGCTGGGCCTGGTGATGAATGCATGTAATACCAGCTAGTTGGGAGGCTAAGGCAGAAGAATCGCTTGAACCTGGGAAGCAGAGGTTGCAGTGAGCAGAGATCGTGCCACTGCACTCCAGTCTGGGTGACAGAGTGAGATTCTGTCTCAAAAAATAACAAATAAAAATAATTTTAAAAAGAAGCTTAACCAGTTCACAGTTCTGGAGACTGGGAAGTCCAAGAGCATGGTGCTAGCATCAGATGAGGCCTTCATGCTGCATCATCCCATCATGGGTAGACAGAAGGGCAAGAGGGTGCATGCGAGAGACAGCTCACTTTTATAACAAAGCTACTCCCACAATAACAGCATTAGTCCATTCATGAGGGTGACAGTCCCATGACCTAATGTCTTCTTAAAGACCCCACCTCTCAATACTGTTACGATGGCAACTAAAGGTCAACATGAGTTTTGGAGGAAACATTCAAACCACGGCACTCTTCCAGCCTCTAGTCATTACAGAGTTACAAGGCCACTTCCACATTTTTAGGTATTTGTTACATAGCACCCCTCGCTTCTCAGTACCAATTTCTGTCTTAGTCAGTTCTGACTGGTATAACAAAGTACCATAGACTGGGTGGCTTATAAACAACAGAAATTTATCTCTTAACAGTTCTGGTTAGAAGTCTGACATTACGGTGCCAGCATGGTCAGGTTCTGGTAGGGGCCCTGTTTAGGGTTGCAGACAGCTAAATTTTCATTGTATCCTCACACTGTGGAAAGAACTCTCTGGGGTTATTTTATTTTATTTTATTTATTTTATTTTTATTTATTTATTTATTTTTGAGACGGAGTCTTGCTGTGTCACCCAGGCTGGAGTGCAGTGGCGCGATCTCGGCTCACTGCAAGCTCCACCTCCCGGGCTCACGCCCTTCTCCCACCTCAGCCTTCAAGTAGCTGGGACTACAAGGCGCGCACCACCACGCCCAGCTAATTTTTTGTATTTTAGTAGAGACGGGGTTTCACCATGTTAGCCAGGATGGTCTCGATCTCCTGACCTCGTGATCCGCCCACCTCGGCCTCCCAAAGTGCTGGGATTACAGGCTTGAGCCACCGCGCCTGGCCTATTTTATTGTTTTATTTTATTTTTATTTTATTTATTTTTTGAGACAGAGTCTCACTCTGTCGCCCAGGCTGGAGTGCAGTGGCACCATCTTGACTCACTGCAACCTCCACCTCCTGGATTCAAGTGATTCTCCTGCCTCAGCCTCCTGAGTAGCTGGGATTACAGGCACACACCATCATGCCCGGCTAATTTTTGTATTTTTAGTAGAGACAGGGTTTCGCCATGTTGGCTAGGATGGTCTTGAACTCCTGGCCTCAGGTGATCCACCTGCTTCGGCCTCCCACAGGGCTGGGATTACAGGCACGTGCCACTGCACCCAGCCTGGGGTCCCTTTTATAAGGGCACCAATCCTATTCATGAGGGCTCCACTGTCATGACTTAATCACCTCCCAGAGGTTCCCATCTTCTAATACGATTACATTGGGGGTTAGGATATCAACATGTTTGGGGAGACACAAACATTCAGTCTCTTGCAGAGCCCTTTACCTTCTGCAAATAAAACTGCTTCCAGTACACCCAAAGCCATACTAAAACCTCTTTCTTTAGCACTATTCATAGTCTCTTTTCCTGGAAGTCAGTACTTAGTAGAGTCGTCCTCCTTCATGGACTCCACACTTTCTCTCTCTCTCTCTCTCTCTCTCTCTGTCTCTCTCTCTCTCTGAGACAGAGTCTCACTCTGTCACCCAGGCTGGAATGCAGGGGCAAGATCACAGCTCACTGAAACCTCCACCTCCCAGGGCTCAAGTGATCTTCCCATCTCAGCCTCCTGAGTAGCTGGGACTACAGGCATGTGCCACTGTGCCTGGCTAATTTTTGTATTTTTTGCAGAGAAGGGGTTTCACTATGTTGCCCAGGTTGATCTTAAATTCCTGGGCTCAAGCTGTCTTCCTACCTCAGCCTCCCAAAGTACTGGGATTATAGGCATGAGCCACTGTGCCTAGCCATATATCCTTCTCTCTCTTATCCTACTCCAGTCTGGCTTTGGTCCTCACTTGTTCACTGACATTCCTCTCTGTGACATGATAAGTTCTCTGTGGGCACACTGAGTTTGAGGTGTCAAAGCACATAAAAATGGAAAGGTCTACTAGGCAGTCGTTTATGTGGTCCAACTCTCTTTTGGTTCATATTTGCTTGGTATATCTTTTTCCATCCCTCTATTTTCAACCTTTCTTTGTGGTTTTATTCTAAGCGTGTTTCCTGTCACAGGTCTATAGTTGAATTAACAACAACAACAACAACAACAAATCCAAACTGATAACCTCTGTTTTGAACAGGCATGTAATCTTTATATTTATTTTGATTAATTATGTATTGGGACTTATTTCTACTATCTTACGTTTGCTGTTTACTACCCGTTCCCCCTCATCCTTTTCCATTATGTTAGATGGATAAAGTTTTTGAAATTGCCCCATTACACATTTTATTTTTTCCTTTGCTGGTTCTGAAGTTATACATGGTATTTCTCCTCATTTAGTGGTTTCCATTAATTTTTAAAGTTCCTGAATCTCATGCTTCCAGTATCAACATGCCTAACTAGCAGGGCCTCCATTAATTTTTAAATATATGTTCTAAATTATAAATTTAAGAGCCAGGCACAGTGGCTCACACCCGTAATCCCAGTGACTTTGAAGGCTGAGTTGGGAGGATCGTTTGAGGCCAGGAGTTTAAGACCAAACTGGGTAACACAGAGAGATCCCATCTCTACAATTTTTTTTTTTTTTTTTAATGAGCCAAGTGTGGTGGCACATGCCTGTAGTCCCAACTACTTGGGAGGTTGAGGTGGGAGGATCCCTTGAGCCCAGGAATTTGAGGCTATAGTGAGCTAGGATTGTAGCACTGCACTCCAGCCTGGGTAACAGAGTGAAACAAATAAAAACTATTTATGTTTCTATAAATTTACATACATATATAAATATTAAAAATATATTAAGCCAGCTGTAGTGGCACACACCTGTAGTCCCAGCTACTTGGGAGGCTAAGCTGGCAGGATTTCTTGAGCCTAGGAGTTCGAGGCCAGCCTAGGAAACATGAGACCCCATTTCTTAAAAAAAAAAAAAAAAATATATATATATATACACACACACACACACACACACACACACACACACACACACACCAATATCCAAAAAATATATCTTTAAAAATGTATTGTCTCAGCCAGGCACGGTGGCTCAAGCTTGTAATCCCAGCATTTTGGGAGGCTGAGGCAGGTGGATCACGAGGTCAGGAGATCGAGACTATCCTGGCTAACATGGTGAAACCCCGTCTCTACTAAATACAAAAAAAATTAGCCGAGCATGGTGGTGGGTGACTGTAGTCCCAGCTACTTAGGAGTCTGAGGCAGGAGAATGGCATGAACCCGGGAAGAGGAGCTTGCAGTGAGCCGAGATTGCGCCACTGCACTCCAGCCTGGGCAACAGAGCAAGACTCTGTCTCAAAACAAACAAACAAACAAAGTATTGTCTCCAGTTCTTCAGTATATGTATTATCTACCTACTCTTAAAAGAATAAAGGCCGGGCGTGGTGGCTCACGCCTGTAATCCCAGCACTTTGGGAGGCCAAGGCAGGTGGATCATGAGGTCAGGAGATCGAGACCATCCTGGCTAACATGGTGAAACCCCGTCTCTACTAAAAATACAAAAAAATTAGCCAGGCCTGGTGGCAGATGCCTGTAGTCCCAGCTACTTGGGAGGCTGAGGCAGGAGAATGCATGAACTTGGGAGGCAGAGCTTGCAGTGAGCTGAGATTGCACCACTGCACTCCAGCCTGGGAGACAGAGCGAGACAACATCTAAAAAAAAAAAAAAAAAAAAAAAAGAATAAAGACACAGTGAATCAAGTTCTTTAAAAGCAGAGCCAAGAAGAGGCCTGTAATAGGCAGCTTCTGACATGGCCCCAATGATTTCTGCCTTCTGATATTTACACCCATGTGGAAATCCCTCCACTTAAGTGTGGGCTGAACCTAGTGACCAGCTTCTAATGAATAGAATATGGCAAAAGTGATAGGATGTAGGATGTCACTTCTATGATTAGGCTCCAAAAGATTGTGACTTCTGATGTGCTAGTTCTCTCTCTCTCTATCTCTTGCCCTCTTCTTTCCTCCCTCTGATGAAGCCAGCGGCCACAGTGTGAGCTGCCCTATGGAGAGGCCTCTATAGCAAGGAAGTGAGGCTCTCAGTCCAGCAACCCTCAAGCAACTGAAACCTGCCAACAAAAACATGAGTCAGCTTGGAAGTGGATCCATCACCCATCAAGCCTTCAGATGAGACCACAGCCCCAGCAGCCACCTTGATTTCAACCTCATGAGAAATCTAGAGACAGAGAACCCATCTAATCTGTGACTAGATTCCTGACCCACAGAAACTATGAGATAATAAATGTGTGTTGTTTTAAGCTGCTAAGTTCTAGGTAGTTTGTTACACATCAATACATGGCTAATACAAAGATTTTTTTTTCTGTGACAACTATTTTATCATATGGAGAGGCAAAGATGGCACAGACTCTACAATCAGCCAAACGTGGTTATCTCTTGCCCTGGGCAGGTTAGGTAATCTCTGAGCTCAGTCCTCTCACTTGTAGATCTTTTTCTTTTTCTTTTCTTTTTTTTTTTTTTTTGAGATGGAGTCTTACTCTGTCACCCAGGCTGGAGTGCAGTAGCGTGATCTCGGCTCACTGCAAGCTCTGCCTCCTGGGTTCACGTCATTCTCCTGCCTCTACTTCTGGGACTGAGTAGCTGGGACTACAGGCTCCCACCACCACGCCCGGCTAATTTTTAGTACAGACGGGGTTTCACTGTGTTAGCCAGGATGATCTCGATCTCCTGACCTCGTGATTCACCCGCCTCGGCCTCCCAAAGTGCTGGGATTACAGGCATGAGTCACAGCGCCTGGCCCTCACTTGTAAATCTTTTTTTGTTTTCTTCCCCTTCCTCTCTCTCTCTTTCTTTTTTTTTTTTTTTTTTTTTGAGACGGAGTCTCGCTCTGTCGCCCAGGCTGGAGTGCAGTGGCCGGATCTCAGCTCACTGCAAGCTCCGCCTCCCGGGTTCACGCCATTCTCCGGCCTCAGCCTCCCGAGTAGCTGGGACTACAGGCGCCTGCCACCTCGCCCGGCTAGTTTTTTGTATTTCTTAGTAGAGACGGGGTTTCACCGTGTTAGCCAGGATGGTCTCGATCTCCTGACCTCGTGATCCGCCCGTCTCGGCCTCCCAAAGTGCTGGGATTACAGGCTTGAGCCACCGCGCCCGGCCTTTTTTTTTTTTTTTTTGACAGAGTCTTGCTCTGTTGCCCAGGCTGGAGTGCAGTGGCATGATCTCGGTTCACTGCAAACTCCGCTTCCCAGGCTCAAGCGATTCTCATGTCTCAGCCTCCCAAGTAGCTGGGACTATAGGTGTGCACCACCACCCCTGGCTACTTTTTGTATTTTCAGTAGAGATGAGGTTTTGCCATGTTGGCCAGGCTGATCTCGAACTCCTGGCCTCAAGTGATCCACCCATCTCAGCCTCCCAAAGTGTTGGGATTATAGGCCTCACTTGTAAATCTAAGCTAACAATGCCTGCCTTGCATATGAGCTTTTCGGATTATTAATAAGGTTGAAGAGGGCATGGCACACAGTAGGTCATCATCTTTATGACCTCCATTCTTATAAATCTGATGCTCATTCCAATTTCAGTGTTTTGGGTTCTGGAATACAAAAGTCCCCACCACTAAAACTTTGCTTTATCATGAAGATTTCACTCAGTCCATTGTGTGATAGTATTCATAAAGCACCTGAAAATACTACCTCCCAAATTAGTATCTCCCATTCTCAAAGTCAGTGCCACACATAGACTCTAATATAACCATGGTACGGGGGATGGTGAATTAGACCTGGAGCCTCTAAGCAATGGCCTGCCATCCAATATCAAATCATGCTGAAAATATTTTTTTTTTTTTTTTTTACTAAGACAAAAACACAAAGAATCATTGCAGTTTCTATGTGAATGAACCGCATATGAAATCCTCTCTGAACAGCAGTGGCTCATATCTGAGAGAGCAGGAGGATGTTAGAACATCTACATTACTAGATCTTCATGAATGCACTGCTGAAGTCTGGCTTTTCCCTGTACTAAATGTCACTGTAATTTTGTGTCTGCTCATGGAAGCTGCATTCACAAATAGTATGTTATGCATATACACAGACTTACACAGACAACCTTTGCAGATAAAAAGCAAATCCATGCCAATGATAAACAAAATGAACACAAAATCTATTACAGTCTTAGATTACCTTCTAAACCTTACATTCTCTTATGCTTATTTCATTTTTAATTTTTTCTAATTTTTAATTTTTTTATTTTCCTGCTCTCCTCAGCTGCTCATAATTTGTATTTTTAGAGACGGGGTCTCATGCTGTCACCCAGGAGTATAGTGGCCTGACCATGGCTCATTGCAGCCTCGACCTCCTGGGCTCCAGTGATCCTCCTACCTCAGTTTCCTGAGTAACTGGGATTACAGGTGTACACCAACATGCCCGGCTAATTTTTTTATTTTTAGTGGAGACAGGGTTTTGCCATGTTGGCCAGGCTGGTCTCGAACTCCTGGCCTCAAGTGATCTTCCCGCCTCGGCCTCCTAAAGTGCTGGGATTACAGGTGTGAGCAACCGTGCCAGGCCTATGTTTATTATTTATATATTTTTACATTGAATATGCATACCTTTTCTTACATTCTTGTATTTCGTACACATAATGGTCAGCAGCCTGTATATACTACCCTGGATCTTTTTTTTTTTTTGAGACGGAGTTTCACCCTTGTTGCCCAGGCTGGAGTGCAATGGTGCGGTCTCGGCTCACTGCAACCTCCCCCTCTCAGGTTCAAGCGATTCTCCTGCTGGGATTACAGGTGTGAGCCACCGCACCCAGCCTTACCCTGGGTATTTTAGAACAATTACAGACAGTAAATACTATCAATCTATACCTTAAGATATACATATCTTAAGAATTTTATTAAAAATGATCAAAAGAGAATTCTCTCCTTTTTCCTTCTAATTCAGATCTCGAGTTGCACTGTTGAAGCAATGTGCCAAAATTGCTTTTATTTTCCTAAATTAAAAGATATGATATTATCTATTCTTATCAGCAAAGGGCAAAAACAATTTATTACAGAAGAAAAAGCGAGATAAAAACATAGGATGGTAGGCTGGGCGTAGTGGCTCACACCTGTCATCCCAGCAGTTTGGGAGGCCAAGGCAGGCAGATCACCTGAGGTCAGGAGTTCGAGACCAGCCTGGCCAACATGGTGAAATTCCGTCTCTACTAAAAATACAAAAATTAGCCAGGCATGATGGCAGATGCCTGTAATCCCAGCTACTCGGGAGGCTGAGGCAGGAGAAACACTTGAACCCGGGAGGCAGAGGGTGCAGTGAGCTGAGATCACACCACTGCACTCCAGCCTGGGTGACAGAGCAAGACTCCATCTAAAAACAAAACAAAACAAAACAAGCAAAAAAAATAAAATGGTCCTTTTCCTTTCAGGATTGCAAAGAGAACATAAAGAATTAAGCTGCATACTTTCCTAAAATCCTGAAACAGAAACCTTTCTTCAAAGTTCTAATTCTACTCCCTCTAGACGGTCATCCTCCCAGCTCACCCAGCTAGCTGCCCAGTCAGTGACTAAGAGCAGAGCTGTTTTGGCTCAGGCTGAAGTTAATCTGTGCCTTGGGCAGAGACAAACTGTTGGTGCCTCTAAGAGTGAAATCCTAAATTATTAGACCAGAAAACTCTTCTGAATAAGGGTCTGCAAGACAAACAGGTTGCCATAGACATTTATGAGGAAACAGCCATTAGCACACCCATATGATACACTTTGCTCTTTTTGTTTTTTTTTTTTTTTTTTTTTTTTTTTGAGACATAGCCTTATTCTGTCACCCAGGCTGGAGTGCAGTGGCATGATCTCGGGTCACTGCAACCTCCGCCTCCCAGGTTCAAGTGATTTTCCTGCTTCAGCCCCCCAAGTAGCTGGGACTACAGATGTGCACCACCACGCTCAGCTAATTTTTGTATTTTTAGTAGAGACGGGGTTTCACCATATTGGCCAGTTTGGTCTCAAACTCCTGGCCTCAGATGATCTGCCCCACTTGGCTTCCCAAATTGCTGGGATTACAGGCAAGAGCCACTGCGTCTGGCCTCACTTTGCTCTATCTTCTAGTCTGGTTTCCCCAGGCACTGTGGAGGGAACACAAATGTGAGTCACTGTTCCTGTCCTCCAACTGCTTCCTGCCTCTTTGGGGAGCTCAGTCCTGTACCGTCCAAAGAGAGGACTACCAGCCTGGGCAACATAGCAAGACACCACCTCTACAAAAAATTTTTTAGAAATTAGCTGGGCATGGTGGCGCACACCTGTATTCATGACTACGTGGGAAGCTGAGGCGAGAGGATCACTTGAGCCCAGGAGTCTGAGACTACAGTGGGGTATCACAACACTGCACGCCAGCCTGGGTGACACAGCAAGACCCGTCTCAAAAAAATAAAAATAAATAACAAAGAGGGGACTAGCAGAGCCATGTGGGAAGTAGTAAGTCACTTGTAGTAATAGCCACTTGTAATTAATCACTTCACAGATCAAAGTAGTTCATATTTAGCCTACTCATCAGCATCTGACTATAAAGGTATCAGGCCAGAGTCTCCATTTCATAACTTACATTAAAGTGATTGTTCTCAGCCGGGCGTAGTGGCTCACACCTGTAATCCCAGCACTTTGGGAGGCCAAGGCGTGAGGATCACTTGAGGTTAGGAATTCGAGACCAGCCTGGCCAACATGGTGAAACCCCGTCTCCACTAAAAATACAAAAAAAAAAAAAAAAAAAAAAAAAGCTGAGTGTGGTGGCGCGTGCCTGTAGTTCCAGCTACTAGGGAGACTGAGGCAGGAGAATTGCTTGAACCCAGGAGGCAGAGGTTGCAGTGAGTCAAGATCATACCACTGCACCCAGCCTGGGTGAGAGAGCAAGACTCTGTCCCAAAAAAAAAAAAAAGAAAACAAAACAAAAAAAACCACCACCAAAGCGATCATTCTCATGTTTGAATTGGAAAATTAATTTGGACTAACCAAACTTTAGTTGCCTCCTTCTCGAATGACATCAGTTCACTTCCCTTCCTTCAGCTGCCCTCCCTCCCTCCTCTTAGGCCATTTGGGCTGCCAAAACAAAATATGATAGACTGACTAGCTCATAAATGACAGAACTGTGAGAAACAGTTCCAGAGCCTGGGAAATTCACATTTGAGGTGCCGCAGATTCAGTGGCTGGTGAGGGCCGCTTTCTGGGTCACAGTTGGTGCCTCCTCATTATGTCCTCACATGGTGGAAGAGGCAAGGGAACTCTCTGGGTCCTCTTCTCACTGATGTCACTCACTAATCATCGTTCAAGGCCCCACCTCCTAATATGATTATATTGGGAATAAGTTTTCAAGGTACTACTTCTGGAGGGACACAGACATTCAGATAAATAGCACTGCCCTCTCTCAATTCCTTGAGCATTGCTCACCTCTCCTCCAGCCCAGGGCATACTGCATGACCATCAGTTGTTTTCTGGGGTCAGGCTGTGGACCCAAACCCACAAAGTCAGGCACATTCACTTTTGTATTACATCCCGGGCTCAGCAGGGGTCCTGGACCCATGTAAGGAGGCAAGTGTGTGTTAAGGGAGGCTGAAGGTTTGTTGAAACCTTTGGAATGCCTCATTCACAAGTTCATTCATTCATTTACTCACTCATCCAACAGCATTTATTTATTTATTTTTTTTTTTGAGACAGGGTCTCACTCTGTCACCCAGGCTGGAGTGCAGTGGTGCAATCATGACTCACAGCAGCCTCAACCTCCCGGGCTCAAGCAATCTCCCAATCTCAACCTCAGTCTCCCGAGTAGCTGGGACCACAGGCACACACTACTATGCCTGGCTAATTTTTTCATTTTCAGTAGAGACGAGGTCTCGCTATGTTGCCCAGGCTGGTCTTGAACTCCTGGGCTCATGTGACCCGCCTGCCTGGCCTCCCAAAGTGTTGGGATTATAGACGTGAGCCACCGCGTCTGGACACCAGCGATTTCTTAAATGTCTATACACGCCTGAAACGGAAATAAGGCCGGGAAGTCTCTTGCCCACTTAGCAATTACAGAGAAGGGATATATGGGCTTATAGTAAATGTGACGGGTAAGTCCAGGGGGCCCTGGGAGCCCACAGGAGAGGCATAGAACTTGAACCCCGGGTGCCAGGGAAGGAGTCCTGGGGAAAGTGAGGTCTCAGCTAAGATGTGAAGGTTGAACAGGAGTTTGACATATGAATGGGGTGAGGGGATGTGGGAGCTGGGGGCCGGATTTCTGAGGAAACAGTACAGCTTTATTTGCGCTGGCTGTGTCGCTTTGAGCAAACAAGTCACAAAAATTCTCTGAATCTCAGATTCCCATTACTAAAATGGGGATAAAAGGAGCTGCCTCGGCCGGGCGCAGCAGCTCACGCCTTTAATACCAGCACTCGCCGGGCGCGGTGGCTCAAGCCTGTAATCCCAGCACTTTGGGAGGCCGAGACGGGCGGATCACGAGGTCAGGAGTTCGAGACCATCCTGGCTAACACGGTGAAACCCCGTCTCTACTAAAAAATACGAAAAACTAGCCGGGCGAGGTGGCAGGCGCCTGTAGTCCCGGCTACTCGGGAGGCTGAGGCAGGAGAATGGCGTAAAAACCCGGGAGGCGGAGCTTGCAGTGAGCTGAGATCCGGCCACTGCACTCCAGCCTGGGCGACACAGCGAGACTCCGTCTCAAAAAAAAAAAAAAAAAAAAAAAAATACCAGCACTTTGGGAGGCCGAGGCAGGCGGATCATGAGGTCAGAAGTTCGAGACCAGCCTGGCCAACATGGTGAAACCCTGTCTCCACTAAAAATACAAAAAATTAGCTGGGCATAGTGGCAGGTGCCTGTAACCCCAGCTACTCGGGAGGCTGAGGCAGGAGAATTGCTTGAACCCGGGAGGCGGAGGTTGCAGTGAGCCGAGATCACGCCACTGCACTCCAGCCTGGATGACAGTGTGAGATCGTCTCAAAAAAAAGAAAAAAGAAAAAAGAAAAGGAGCTGCCTCGTGCGTCTGTTGTGAGGGTTAAATGAGATCATGTGGACCAAGTGCCTGGCATATAGTAGATGCTCAATGGACATCTGATGGCATAGGGGTGCCTCAATGATCCCTCAGCATGACAACCTGTATTAAAGTCAGGCAGATCTCTTGTGTTTTGTCAAAGATCCACTTTAAGATCCTACTCACCTTGGCTCTCAAGCTGAGAGTGGACTAAGAAGGCCTCAAGTGTTCAGCTAGTGATGACAGCTGAGCAAACTAACAGGTAGTTACTGCACACGCCGGGCCATCAGATGCCAAAAAATTTTGTTTTGCAAATTATATAGACCAAAAGAGAAATTGAGCCTGAAAGTTCCAGTGTGTGGATGTGAGAACACACTAAAGAAATCTCTACCTGAAGCCTGGGGAAGGGGCTGCTGATGGTGCTCTGCTCGCATCATTTTCAGCTCCTGCCACCAGCAGCAGCTTCATCTTCCTTTTAAAAATTTTTTATTGAAAATAGAGACGAGGTCTCACTATGTTGCCCAGGCTGCTCTTGAACTCCTGGGCTCAAGTGAGCCTCCTGCCTCGGCCTCCCAAAGTGCTGGGATTACAGACATGAGCCACCACACTCAGCCAGCAGCTTCATGTTCTAAGAGGGCAGATTTCACGTTTAGGATCCTGAATTTCTCTGTATGGAAGTGAGCAGATCACACCTTCTCAAGCAGGGAAATGCTCAGCTCTGCCAAAAGAGAAACAAGTTATTGAGACTGAGAAATTTCACATTTTTGATGAGTTAGCTGAGTTTGCAGACAGTAAACTGTATTTTCAAAGACACGATATTGTAGCAATGTCTTCAGAATAAGATCAGGTAACGTAATTGATCCTAAATTTGTTATTTTGGAGCCAAGTAATCAATAGCTGCCTCGTGACTTGGGCATCTTCCTTCTAGATCATGGCTCTGTGAGAACAGCAGCTCTGCCCATGTTGTTCACCACAGGGCTGAACACCACGCCACATACTTAGCATTCAAACTTATTCTCCAACCTGGGCGACAGAGAGAGACTCCATCTCTAACAAAAAAAGAAAGAAAAAACTTTGTTGAATGAGTGAATTTTGATTAGATGGATCTAATACATTGCATAACGTTCGTAAGTGTTTCTCTCCTAAGTCCAATCCTGTTTGTGTAATAACAACCTCATTGAATTATTTTACCAGAATAATTGGATATCAAGGATGGGTCTGTCAGCTACCAAACCACTCCATCATATTAGATTTCTCTCTTTGAGAACCCTGACATGGCTCCGTGATCCACAGGAACACACATGTCTGTGTGTGTATACATATAATGTACACACATCTGTTTGTCTGAACAAGGGCCATATAAAGATAGTGTAACTGTCAAGGGCCTTTCCAGCTCATTAGATGGGTTTCTGGACATCTCTTAACTCTGTGGTTCAGCTTTCCCCCTGCAAAGTGGAGATGTATTTCAGTTTCCTATTTCAGTGGAAGTTTAGGAGAATTATTGTGACATCATTTTCCTGAATGACAAATGTCCACTTGACTACAGGGAATTCCTTTTAGGAAACTGAAGATCAAAAATAGAAAATTTATATTACAAAGCAATATTAAGATGTATGCCTTTTTTTTTTTTTTTTTTTTTTTTTTTTTTGAGACGTAGTCTTACTCTGTAGCCTAGGCTGGAGTGCGGTGGCGAAATCTCGGCTCACTGCAACCTGTGCCTCCCGGGTTCAAGCGATTCTCCTGCCTCAGCTTTCTGAGTAGCTGGGATTACAGGCGCACACCACCACACCTGGCTAATTTTTGTATTTTTAGTAGAGACGGGGTTTCACCATGTTGGTCAGGCTGGTCGTGAACTCCTGACCTCGTGATCTGCCCGCCTCGGCCTCCCAAAGTGCTGGGATTACAGGCGTGAGCCACCGCGCCTGGCCAAGATGTATGCCTTTATGTTGATCAAAAGCAAACCTACTCACTCCTTAATCAAAATATGAAATGTGGGCCAGGCGCGGTGGCTCACGCATTAATCCCAGCACTTTGAGAGGCCGAGTGGGCAGATGACCTGAGGTCAGGAGTTGGAGACCAGTCTGGCCAGCACGGTGAAACCCCATCTCTACAAAAAATACAAAAATTAGCCGGGTGTGGTGACAGGTGCCTGTAATCTCAAATACTTGGGAGGCTGAGGCAGGAGAATCGCTTGAACCCAGGAGGCAGAGATTACAGTGAGACAAGATCACGCCACTGTACTCTAGCCTGGGCGACAAGTGCGAGACTCCCATCTCAAAAACAAAAACAAACATGAAATGTGAACTCATATCCTGAAATACAATGCTCATTTTGGTGGGGGGAAAAGACCCTTTAAACAATATTGTTTTTTTCTTTTGTTTGTTTCTTTTTGAGAAAGAGTCTCACTCTGTCGCCCAGGCTGGAGTGCAGTGGCATGATCTCACCTCACTGCAAGCTCCACCTCCTGGGTTCACACCATTCTCCTGCCTCAGCCTCCCGAGTAACTGGGACTACAGGCGCCCACCACCACATCCAGCTAATTTTTTGTATTTTTAGTAGAGACGGGGTTTCACTGTGTTATCCAGGGCGGTCTTGATCTCCTGATCTCATGATCTGCCCGCTCGGCCTCCCAAAGTGCTGGGATTACAGGCATGAGCCACTGCGCCTGGCTGGGGTTTTTGTTTTTGAGACAGGGTCTTGTCCGGCTGCCCAGGCTAGACTCCAGTGGCACAATCATGGCTCACTGCAGCCTTGAACTCCCAGACTTAACATGATCCTCCCACCTCAGCCTCCTGAGTAGCTGGGACCATAGGCATGTACCACCATGCCCAGCTATTTATTTTTTAATTTATAATTTGTAGAGATGGGGGTCTTCCTATGTTGCCCAGGCTGGTCTCAAACTCCTGGGCTCAAGCAATCCTCCTGCTTCAGCTTCCCAAAATGCTGAGATTACAGGCATGAGCCATCGCAACTGGCCTGTGTGTGTTTTTTTTTTAAGAGATGGGGTTGGCGGCCGGGCGTGGTGGCTCACGCCTGTAATCGCAGCACTTTGGGAGGCCGAGGTGGGCGGATCACAAGGTCAGGAGATCGAGACCACGGTGAAACCCCGTCTCTACTAAAAAAATACAAAAAAAAAAAAAATTAGCCGGGCGCGGTTGCAGGCGCCTGTAGTCCCAGCTACTCGGGAGGCTGAGGCAGGAGAATGGTGGGAACCCGGGAGGAGGAGCTTGCAGTGAGCCGAGATCGTGCCACTGCACTCCAGCCTGGGCGACAGAGCGAGACCCCGTCTCAAAAAAAAAAAAAAAAGAAAAAAAAAGAGATGGGGTTGGCAGGGCATGGTGACTCACGCCTGTAATCCCAGCACTTTAGGAGGCCTAGGTGGGTGAATCCCAAGGTCAAGAGATCGAGACCATCCTGGCTTACATGGTGAAACCCTGTTTCTACTAAAAATACAAAAATTAGCCAGGCGTGGTGGTACACACCTGTAGTCTCAGTTACTGGGGAGGCTGAGGCAGAAGAATTGCTTGAACCTGGCAGGCGGAGGTTACAGTGAGCTGAGATCATGCCACTGCACTCCAGCCTGGGTGACAGAGCAAGACTCTGTCTCAAAAAAAAAAAAAGAGAGAGAGAGACAGTGTCTTGCTGTCACCCAGGCTGGAGTGCCGTGGTGCGATGATAGTTCACTGCAACCTCCAACTCCTGAGCTCAAGGAATACTCCTACCGCAGCCTCCCAAGTAGCTGGGACTACAAGCACGTGCCACCGCACCCAGCCATTTTTTTTTTTTTTTTTTTTTTTTAGTGGAGACAGGGTCTTGCTATGTTGCCCAGGTGAGCCTCAAACTCCTGGCCTCAAGTGATTATCTTGCTTTGCCTCCCAAAGCACTGGGATTACAAGCATGAGCCATAGTGCCCAGCCATATAATAATATTGTATTAGAGAATGTTTTTGAAAATCTTCAGCAAAAATGATACTTCTTTGTATGAGGAGAGATTTCCAGCCACTCAGTGCCAACAAGTTCCTGATGGAGATTACGATTTAACATTATGGGTTTGGTTTTGAGGCCAGCTGAAAATTCCAACTACTCTTTGGCAATAGAAATAATTTTGTAATAGACTGAGCAAACATATCAAAACAGGTGATTTTTGGCTGGGTGTGGTGGCTCACGCCTGTAATGCCACCACTCTGGGAGGCCGAGGTGGGCGAATCACCTGAGGTCAGAAGTTCGAGACCAGCCTGGCCAACATGGTGAAACCTCGTCTCTACTAAAAATACAAAAATCAGCTGGGCATGGTGGGGCATGTCTGTAGTCCCAGCTACTCGGGAGGCTGAGGCAGGAGAATCACTTGAACCTGGGAGGTGGAGGTTGCAGTGAGCCGAGATCACGTCACTGCACTCCAGCCTGGTGACAGAGGGAGACTCCATCTCAAAACAAAACAAACCAAACAGGTGATTAAATAGTCTTTTTCTCTCTTAAAGGATTTTTTTTTTTTTTGAGGATTTTTTTCATCCCAGCTACTGAGGAGGCTGAGGCAGGAGAATGGCTTGAACCTGGGACGCGGAGGTTGCGGTGAGCTGAGATCGCGCCATTGCACTCCAGCCTGGGCAACAAAAGCGAAACTCTGTCTCAAAAAAAAAAAAGAAGGGCCGGGAGCAGTGGCCCACGCCTGTAATCCCAGCACTTTGGGAGTGCCAAGATGGGTAGATCACCTGAGGTCAGGAGTTCGAGATTAGCCCGGCCAACATGGTGAAACCCCGCCTCTACTAAAAATACAAAAATTAGCTGGGCATGGTGGCATCTACCTGCAATCCCAGCTACTCGGCAGGCTGAGGCAGGAGAATCGCTTGAACTCAGGAGGCAGTGGTTATAGTTGAGTCGAGATCATGTCACCACACTCCAGCCTGGGCGACAGAGCGAGACTCCGTCTCAAAAAAAAAAATTAGTGCCTTCACATTGGTTATTCAAACTAATAATTAGGTATTCAAATTGTATACCATCACTTGCCCACAGTATACCTTGTAGAGACATTTATTTGGTGAAAGTTCATAATTGCTTTAAAAAACTTTTTTGAATTTCCAGTAGTTATCACCACAATTTCTAAGACAAGAAAGGCTGCTGTGTCATCAGGGTTGGTTTCTGGTGAGGCCTCTCTCCTTAGCTTTCAAATGGCTGCCTTCTTGCTGTGTGGCCTCACATGGTCTTTTCTCCGTGCATGAGCGTCCCTCATGTCTCTTCTTATGAGGACACCAGTCCTATTGGATTAGGATCCTCCTTTTATGACCTCATGTAACCTGAATTACCTCCCTAAAGGCCCTGTCTCAAATACAGTCACATTTGGGGTTAGAGCTTCAATATATGAATTACAGGAGGGGAGATATAATTCAGTCCATAGCACCCCCTTTGCAAACAATCTACCCCAAATGCATCTAGTGATAAACAAGATGTTTTACTCCATTTACTTGCTTTGATTTCAGTACATGGTTTCTTCCGGGAAAATAAAACATTTGGGATGAAAAAGGAGTCCAAAAACTGGCTGGACCTCTATGGCTACTAACTGCCCTATAGCCTGGCATCTGTTTTTACTCTTTGTGAAACCTAAACCTACAGTAGGCTGTTCACGGATACTACAAGTAGGTATTCAGAGAGATTCAGGCTCACTGCAACTCCGCCTCCCAGGTTCAAGCGATTCTCCTGCCTCAGCCTCCCGAGTAGCTGCGATTACACGCCCGGCTAATTCTTGCATTTTTAGTAGAGACAGGGTTTCGCCATGTTGGCCAGGCTGGTCTCGAACTCCTGACCTCAGGTGATCTGCCCACCTCGGCCTCCCAAAATGCTGGGATTACAGGCATGAGCCACAGTGCCGGGCCCAGAGTTTCACTCTTGTTGCCCAGGCTAGAGTGCAATGGCACAATCTCAGCTCACTGCAACCTCTGCCTCCGGGGTTCAAGCAATTCTCCTGCCTCAGCCTCCCAAGTACTGGGATTACAGGTGCCCGCCACCACGCCTGGCTAATTTTTGTATTTTTAGTAGAGATGGGGTTTCACCATCTTGGCCAGGCTGGTCTTGAACTCCAGACCTCAGGTGATTCGCCCACCTTGGCCTCCCAAAGTGCTGCGATTACAGGCGTAAGCCACTGCGCCCAGCCAGTTAGTCTTTTGTTTTTTTTTGTTTTTTTGAGATGGAGTCTCGCTCTGTCGCCCAGGCTGGAGTGCAGTGGCCGGATCTCAGCTCACTGCAAGCTCCGCCTCCTGGGTTTATGCCATTCTCCTGCCTCAGCCTCCGGAGTAGCTGGGACTACAGGCGCCCGCCACCTCGCCCGGCTAGTTTTTTGTATTTTTTAGTAGAGACGGGGTTTCACCATGTTAGCCAGGATGGTCTCGATCTCCTGACCTCGTAATCCGCCCGTCTCGGCCTCCCAAAGTGCTGGGATTACAGGCTTGAGCCACCGCGCCCGGCCCAGTTAATAACTTTTTAAAGCTTCCATAAGCAACTTACAGCACTCACACATACTATGCTAACACTACGTATATGTACATATTTATCACCTAATCTTCTGAAAACTCAATTGATCACAAGATTATAAACACACACACTGCATTTTTCCCTAAGTTGCCAAACTTAGTCTCCTCCCCCCACCAACCCCCACCAAAAAAACTCTTTCTCTTCAAGTGGCCCATAATAAAGGTTTAAAATGGGGTTGATGATGGTGATAAAATTCTTACTATTTAAAGGACTAAAAGGGCTACTGATTTATAAGGCAAGCTATATTTATCGGAATGTGGGATTTTTAGCATTTTATTCTATTCAAATAGGCTTTTTCTTTTATTCATAAGCTAAAGATTTTCTTTTCTTCCCTCTTGCCTTCTTTAAATTGTATTACTTTTGTTTGTGTTTCTCTAAAAGAGGTTATATAGTTTATTCTGTTTGACTGTACCATATTATAACCATTAGGGCATTTCCCAAAGAAACACAATGCACCCCTCACCTCCTATGGTGCTTGAGCGGAGGTACTAAAGTGAAGTATGCATGTTACAAGGCCAGCCACCCTCAGATGACTAAATGCTCATACTCTATCTGAACCTTTGATGTGTTGTACCCAGCTCTCTAATCCTCTGCACACACACTAAAAATAACGATCTTCCTCGGGACAACACCTGATACAAAGATCAGTGTGTGTTTCCAGCAGTGGAGGCAGCACAGGGCACTTTGAGTTTCCAAGCTAATTAAGGGAAATCGGTCCCAGTTGGTGAAGGCAGATGCCTTAGGGGTCAGTCTTCCTAACCTTTTGGGCACCAAGTTAAAAGAGCAACAGTCCCCCTTTCCTTCATCATGTGACTTACTCCAGGACAATGAATTGGGTCCCCTCTGCTCCACCCCCTCTACTCCATCCCTATAAATCATACATTTATACATACTGTTACGTACTTTATTTATTTGTGAGACAGACTCTTGCTCTGTCACCCAGGCTGGAGTGCAGTGGCGCCATCTCGGCTCACTGCAACCTTCACAAGCCGCGTTGAAGTGATTCTCCTGCCTCGGCCTCCCGAGTAGCTGGGACTACAGGCGTGCACCACCACGCCCAGCTAATTTTCTTTTTTTTTTTTTTTTTTT